>NC_088885.1:86717344-87019441 GCF_037157495.1 Lathamus discolor
ACAGGGATGTCCATCCTTCTCACACTTGCACTGAGGTTCTCTCCTTTCTCTTCTGTGATTCTTTGTGCCAGGTGGAGCTGATCAGCATGGCACCAGACCCACTGACTATCTGTGCTGTAGTGCCTGGGCTGCACTGTGGGACTCAAGATTGGAGGGAGATGTCCTGTATTGCATATGTGGGAAGGTCCTAATGCACAGTGTCTTTTATAGGACCCCTGAAGGGCAGACTGAAACAGTAGCCTCGCCCAGTATGTGAGACTATGTGGGCCAATCAGTATGTGACCTAGCATGACCTACACACATTCTGAGGTTCCTATTTTATCACAGCAGCTTCAGCAAGGAACCTGGTGGGCCAAAAGCACATTGGACAAGATGGGGCTGCAGAGTGTACCAGCCAGCAGGCTGCATTTAGGATGCTCGTGAACATCTTGGCAGCTGCTGCATATATGCCAATTTTACCAGGACTGGGCAAGAGTATTGGCTCTGGCTTAAGCAAGCTCTCTGCCAGCAATGAGAACTGGGCTAAGATTTGTAGTGAGCAGCATTCCTTTAAACTTCAATGAGGAGGGTTTTATTGTTACTAAATATTTAAAGTAAGGATCTGTGGATTTAGTTTACTTAGATCCAGCAGCTGATACTGGAAGTGACAACAGCAGCTCCTGGATGCGCTAAACTGTATAAGTAGTGTCCATTTGCTTGACTCCCACTTCAGCTCTCTTAGCCTCTGAATTAGGATCCAACTACATTATATCCTCTGCCTTCATGCTCCTACTACTCATTCTGCAAATGAGGCCCTCCAAGGACATCTCCTGGGTAGAAGAGCCAAAGGACAGAGATTTGCATTCCTGCTCCTCACAATAACATGATCCTACTGCCTGACATCAGCTGCTTGTATCAGGGTATTTGCCCTGTTGTTCAAAGGAGGCCCCAGCCCAAACTGTTGCTAATTGTTCTTAAATACCAATATCCAGGTTCTTACCTGAGCTGCTGAGTGAATCTCTTTTATGAACAACTCCACAAGTGATGGTGTGCATCTGAACCATAGGCTGCTAGGACTGATTGCTACTGTCTCTAACCAGCACTCTCCTATTGTCTTCAAATGGTCCTGGGAACACAGCTTGAGATTTTCTGCACCACAGTTGTGTCAGTCTCCTCCATCCATTTCTTTTTACTGTGCTATCAGTTAGCAAATGTCCAACACTGTCATGGAAAACATCTATTGCCTGACATTTTTCGAGGCTGCAAGCTCAAATATTCCTATCAGAATCTGTTAAATTTTAGATGACTGGGAGTTTTAAATTTTTACCCTATGGACAATGAGTAATTGTGAACCTTCTGTGCTGGATTTACACAATGTATTGAAATGGGCCCAAAACAGTGTAACAAGCTTTCCTGACTTTTCACATGATTCACAAAAAGTGTACAAAGTTTCATGAATTTTCAAAATTACTTGCAAATTTTAGTGTTCTTTGATTTAACTTGAAACAAAATTAGGTTACTATATATTTTTTGATTTGTATGAAATTTGTATTTTTTTTCATATTGGCATAAAATCAATTACCATTTTGAAGCAAGAAGAAGTTTGGTTTGGGGATAGTAGGACTGTTTACTCCATATCAAAACCATAAAATCTATCTCAGTGGAAAGGCTGACAGAAGAAAGAAGAAAGTTTAAGAGCACTGTCTGCTACACTTGCCAACTCAGAAAGCTCCTGTGAAGGCAAAACTTGTGCTTGAATTGTAAGAAAGCTGAGCTCAGTAAACCCACAGAGCATTGTGGGAATGAGATCAATTCACTTCATTTAAGGGAAGTATTCTGAGATCACACAGGCATGAAATAAAAATGTCTTAAAATTACATTGGCAGAGGAAGAAATATAGAGAAACAATAGAAGCTGATAATGAACTGCATGGGGAAGAGAAGGTGAGAATACTTGATGAGATCTTTTATCTCTGTTGCAAAGAAACGGACCTGAAATAACAAAAGCTAAAAAAAAAAGAGTAAGTATCTGCAAGATACAGCTGTGTTTATGATTAAATGAACATCCTGTTTCAGGCCTGGAATACATACTCTTATAGCTCTCCTTGCTACTTCTCAGGTACATAAAAAACAGTGTCATTGTCCATGCCAATGACTTAGACTGGAATTAGCTTCATGGTGATCACTCTTTCAGTCACCACTACTTCTGACTTCTGACTTCTCACTTCCACACGCAAACGCCATGGCAGAAGCCAAAGCCATAATAGGTCTATGACAAATTTACAATCACACTCTACATTTCAGAGACTTGCCAAAGCCAAACTGCCTTTGTTTCATTGTAATGAAAGAGCTGGCCTCTGCTAGTTGGTGGAGACTGGGGATGAGGCCTTCTGTCATAATTCAGAAATACAAGCTATTTGTCTCTTGTTCAGTGTACTTAATGCATTTGATTGCAGCATCTGTGTGTGTGTCCCTCTGCCTGTTGCAGACAGCTGGTCCGAGTGGTCTGAGTGGTCTGACTGTGACTCATCTGGCTTCCAGTTCCGTGTTCGTCAGTGCATCATTTTGTTTCCCGTGGGCAGCCAGTGCACAGGCAACACCACAGAGAGCCGAGCCTGTGCTTTGGACTCCAACTTTATACCAGGTGAGATCAGCCTGCTCCTTGAAGGGTTAGTGAAATCTCTCAACTTTTCAGGAGCGAGGCGTAGTACTGTCCCAGACTGCACTGTGCAGAGCCTAGAGCTGGAGCAGAACTTGCTTTTGTCAGGAAAAACATGTCGGTCTACTGTGTAGAGCCCATGGTGCTGGGTCTGGTGTCTACATGAAATTCTGCCTCATGGCACCGAGTGCTGTGGTGCTGTCCCTACTGCCAGGGCCTGGGACTTGGGTCAGTCACTGTCACAGCGTTTTGTAGGTCCCCACTTCCTGCTTGGTAGCAGGGTGTAGCAATGACTACAGACAGCTGGGAAAAAATAGCTTGCTTTTTTCTTTAAGTGGTTTTGAGACTTTACAACTATTAGAGGAACATTCCTTTAGGCTTTGTGGTTTGCATATACAAACGTGGGTGCTGTGGTAGTTGATCTGGAAATCATTTCACAAAGTCCTTTAAATTAATAACTGCTTAGAAAGGTAAATATTATTAATGTGCCTCAGGTCCTCATCTCCTCCATGACTGCTAAGTACCTGATGGATAGTCACATCCATGTATTATTCTATAGCATTTGTCAAAACTCATGACTGTACTGTTTATTTTTGTTTAAATCACAGCAGTCATTTAAATCCACACAGCAGTATGGGTGGCCACATTGAATTGCTGCTAACAGTTATCTCTCCACCTGTGTACATTAAGAAAAGCTAGTGGTCTATTCACAGAGAAATTTACATTTTAATGTATCATTTGAAATGTAATTATGTTTACTCAGTGCAGCAACCTTTTTTTTCCCATGACTGCAGTACAATATTGTACACTACAAATCAACAAATTTAAATACTGTTTTTATGGATGGTGCATAATGCTTTAACTTCTGAATACTATCTTCTCCTCCAAAACCAATGTGAAAAATGGAAGTATGAAAGCAAAAACTCCCACACTGTATTTTCCAACTTTTCTCAAGCTTTTGAAGCAGCTCCGTTAATACTCACATTCTGTCAATACCCTGCTTAATCCAATATAAGCTCTTCATCTTGTTTTGGAAAGTAGGCATTTTCAGAATCTGAAATGAGCCACCTCTTCTCTCTCCTTTCTGGTTTGTTTGCCACTTCTCCTCAAATACCCATATCATATCAGATAAGGTTATGCCCATTACTCTCACTTTAGACAAACTAGCTTGCTTTCTTATGATCGTTTAGCTCACTTTCACTCCTCCACATCCTCCAACTCAGAGTTCCCTCCCTTCATCTGTCCATCCCTCCCTCTCTCCCTCCATTCCTTTTTCTGATTCACCTCTCTCCTTTCCTCAGCTAGTGTGCTGGCATTTCCAACCTCATGTTGCCTCCTCCTGCCTTTCCTTAGCTTTGTTCTTCTACAGAACTTAGTATACAGAGTGATTCTGGATGAGTGCAAAAATGACTGCTTCTTGTCAACTCCTCAGCTTCCTGAGATAGTCACTGTCAACATCACCTTTCTGAGCTTTACGATTTTCTGGTGCATTTTTTTTGTTTGGATTGTGAATAAATAGTCTCAACCTGACAAAGTATGCTCTCAGCCTTTAACTCTCTCTGACAATGCTGTCCTGTCAGGTCTGATACTTTCTCATTTTGAAAAGGCTCAATATTGATTTGGTATTTGAAAAAAGGTAAAAAATTATGGTCCCTTTAGCAGTAGCTTCATGCAGATCATCTTTTGGCAGTGGAGAGCCTACTCTATTAATTCCTCATACAGAAGCTGTTGCATACCTGTGGCCATCATTGCTGCCCTTCTCTGGTCTGCTTTTTAGTTCTACCAGAGACATCCTTAGATGGGTAAACCAGAGCTGCATGCAGCATTTGTGGTGCAGACAGCACATAGATTTCTAAAGTGCCATAATGCTGATATCCTCTCCTATTAACTATTGCTTTGTCAGTAGTACCTAGCATTTGATTTGCCTTTTTGACTGCTTCTGAACACTAAGCTGATTCTGTCATGGAAAAATTTTATATAACCTCCCAGCCTCACTCATGAGTAGTAATGGTCAGTTCACCACCCATATTTCATATGTGAAGCTAGGATTGCTTTCTACTGTATGTATCACTTTATGTCAATCTACATTTGTTTCTTTAGTTATTTTATTATCTAGCTTTGTAAGGCCCTTCTGTAGCTTTTCACAGCCTTGTCCATGCTACCCTTAACTTTGTATCATCAGCAAACTTCAAAACCACATTTGCCTCCTGCTTTTCTAGATCTTTGGTAAAAAGCCTAGGTCCCTGCAGAAATGGTAACCTTCCTCCATTGTAAGAACTGAGTACATAGTATTACCTTGTTTTCTATCTTTTCCCTCATCGCACTTGTTGCTTGCATAGCCTTTGATAAAGAATTGAAAACCTTTTTCGAAATCCAGGTAGACTGTCAGTTACCCCACCCATATCCTCATGATCACTGCCACTTTCACAGAGGTTCAAGAGATCTGTAAGGCAGGAATTCCTTTCACAGAAGCCATGTTTCTGAAATAAAAAGTAGAAAAAATTGATTGCCAACAGATTTTATTCAATATTTAAACAGAAGGTATCCAATGTCAAAATGGTAAGGATACAAGCTAGAGTTACATTTTATTAGTGTACAACTGAGACCCATGAAATCAGCAGTCATCTTGTTTGAAGACTTGTATATTCCCTCTGTTCACATTAGTGCTAGACATGACTTATACAAGTAATGAGCCCATTTGAACAAAAGATAATTAAACTCTCATTAATTTTACTATTCAGAAAATCAACACTTCCTCAACATGTTCAAACTCCACAAAAAAGTTTTCATTTGCACTTCATCTTTTTAATTCCAGAGATGTTTTGAGTCAAGAATTAAAAATATGTTGATGGTTTTGCTTGGGAAACTAAGAAGCCTGAAGATGTCATGGGACCTTTTCGTTAATTCTACCGCCTAATCAAAATCTTTTGTACTTTGGATTTGTAATGAATGTAGTATAATGAATTTTTAAATCCTTACCGTTTTAATCAAACTAGTAGTCCTCTGTAATATTTTTTCTTCTCGGCATAAGTGGTTTATTTATTTTTCTAGAAATATCGGTGGCACGATCCAGCAGCATAGAAGAAAAACGATGTGGCGGTAAGGTTTTCAGCTCCAGATGTGTATTAAATGCTGAAATATTGATTTCCCATTGTTTGCTTTTGTTTCACCTTTTGCCCTCTCATAGTTTTATTCTAACTTCAAAATACCTTATTCTCATTATTTATACTTGTAGAGAAAAAGAGAAATAGTTACTACAGGATTTCTCATTAAATATACATCTGCCATTGCTGACCTTTGAGACAAGAACTTGTATTACTGGATGTTTCTATTTTCTTCCTTTTCAGTATGGCAGTCACCCATGTCTCAAAAAACAAATTCCTACTATAAGCTAGTTATCAGTACGTCAAAATTTGTAAAGTTACTCTACCTTTTTCAGAACAATAATTTCACAAACCTCTTTGGGACTCAAAATAAAAAGCAGAAAGCCAGCCTGCTAACCCATTTAATAGCTCAGACTGTATCTGGGAATCGTTTTCAGCTTCACTGCCAGAGACAAAACTAAAAAGTAAAAAAAAAATAAGTTCTATTCCAGAGAGTCCTGATATTAGCAAAACAAGTCTTTACAGAGAGAATTGTTAAAAAAAAAAAAAAATCAAAACTTGAACAAACAATAGTAAGATGAACAAAAAGGAAAAATGACCAGGTTTTTTGTGCTGAGCTGTCACACTTAGTCTGTGTTGTCATGGTAATAAATCTGATAGGTCCTAGTATTCTTCCATGCACAGATAAACTGCATTTTTAATCTAATAAGGGACAACAAAAACACAGGGGTTATACAAGGGTACTAGTGTGCATGGTAACTTTTTATAGGAACAAGAATAATCTGATTTGATTATTTTCTGTAGCAGTGGTACTCTGACAACTTTTTGCCAAGTTCTCCAGCAGTGGGAAACTCTCGTAAAAGTGTAGAAGGATATGTCAGTGATAATTTATGTACTGGGGCAGTGAACACAGTCACCTAAATATTTGTGTTTGTAAATACCCAGTAGGCATGCAAAGGTCCTACCTTAGGCATTGCAAAAATGGGACACATGAGCTGGCCTATTTTTCTATATCACAGTGAAAAGCATCTAGCAGATGTTTTTTTCAGACTAGTGCCATGCTTTCAGTTTAAAATCTTTCATTTGTGCATTTAGGCAACCACAAACAAACTTTCAGTAATGTTAAGGTGAAATTTCCAACATGAGCTTTTTACTAATACCTCTTTCCTAATTAAAAAGCACAGCTCTAGTTTGAAATAACAGTGAAAAGGAGTTCAACTTGTTCATTTTGAGCTATTCCTACTGCTGCAACATCTGACCTGTTATCTCTGTCCAGTAACATCAGGGGATGATTCTGCTTTACATTCCCTTTTGCAGTTTCATGCAGCAATGAGCTTCCTCTCAGTTTTAATCCTTGCATATTTGGAGAGGATTTCCCCTCATCTGATCCCATAACATCTTTTTGAAGGGCAGAGCAGACAGGAGACTGATAGGTTCTGAGCTCAGAGTCATTGCTGACTTTGCACTCTCTGGTTGCAGTGGTTAAAAGCACACTGAGCTTCAAAGACCCATTCTCTCTGCCGCTCCCCCACTCCACCTTCCCATTTTCCCCTTAAACACTACCTTTTCTTCCTTACCCCCTCCCTTACATTTAGAAAAATAATCTGAAACCTGGAGAAGGAAAGAAGTTGGCCACGTATCAAAGACAGAAACAGAGAGACCTAGCAATAATCAAAGCAGGAATGGAAAAAATGTGTGCCACTGCTTTGGGACATGTACCAAATAAAGGGGATATGGAAAAAAATTTAGGGAAAGCAGGACTGTGATTCAAATATATCAGGATTTTGTTAGTTCTGCCACAAGTTCCTATGTGTAAGAGAAAGAACTAGAAGAACAACAGGGAGGTGGTACTGTCGTTCACTGAAAAAAAAAAAAGAAAAAGCTATGTATGTACCTTATATACATAATTTATATATAATAAGGTGTTATACATTCCAAAAAAAAATTTTGCTGAACTATTCAAACATACAAAATGCAATTCATTCTTCTGTTATTTGGGTTCTGAACTTGTTTAAGCATCTTTCAAAAATCTCAGTCTTAATACTGACAGAGATGTATGGGTATCGAAGATTCTTATAATGATCCCTTCAGGGAAGTGCAATGCATTTTCTACTGTAGGGATAAACCATTGCACTTGAGATGTTTCTGGGAAACACATGAAATTTCCCTTACCCTTATTCGAATCAAGCACTTGCCTACATTTTACCCCAGTCTTAAGCCTTTATTGCTACTTCCTTAAAAATAAGACTGTCTTCTGCTCTCCGCTCTGCAGAGTTCAATATGTTTCACATGATCGCAGTGGGATTAAGTAGCTCAATACTTGGTTGCCTTCTTACCCTGCTTGTTTACACTTACTGCCAACGGTATCAACAACAGTCCCATGATGCAACTGTCATTCATCCAGTGTCACCAGCTCCTCTAAATACCAGCATTACCAACCATATTAACAAACTGGACAAATATGATTCTGTAGAAGCCATCAAGGTGAGCAGTGGATTGGGAGATCTATAAAGTACAAGATGTATTGTCCTAGACAACAGTTCTGCTGTATCAAAAGAATTCTACTTGCTAGTTTTCTGCAGTGGCATTTGGACTCAAATCATGCTGATTGTTAATGACAAAAATAGATTTCACTTGAGGTATTGTAATTACAGATCCTTTCCTTTGTCAATCCCTATTACACAGGAAGTTTGATTTTGTGTGCATGTGTAATTTATATGGTAGCAGCCTTTCCTGGAAATAAACAGCCCACTCAGGTTTTGTTTTGTAGAGGTTTTTTAACCTGATTGTGATCCCTAGTGGCTTGCTCAAGAAATAAATTGGGCCATTAATAGTCATCAGGACATATATTGAAGGTAATCCTTTGGCTCCAATGCTATGGTTCATCTTCCTGCAGCATGTCTTTATACAGGAGATGTATCTGGCAAATATGTTCTGGGTCAGACTCTCAGCTAGTGTTCATAACCAAAATATATGTAAATGAATGGTACAGATTTACATTATCTGAGTCTGGCATGACATCTGTATATGATAATTGTTCCCAAACAGTTATTTTTTTTTGTTGACCTTTTAGAATAGCTTTTCAGATACACTGAATTAAGAAAGGAGGAGCATTCTGAAAATACCTGTTTCTGTATCTTCAGATTACACAGTTTATTCATGAAGGTTTTTGTAAATGAGGATTTTTCTTAAATCCTACCTGGATAATCCAGTTTTAAATTTCTGCATTTTTCTTTATAATTAAAGACATTTTTAAGAATTTCATTAAAAATGGCAACAAAATTTTGTCATCACTAGTGGAATAGGTATCTAATTTAAAGGTTTTCCAAATTCCACCAACTGTCTCTCTGGATAGCTACAGAAACAAAAATAACCTTTGAAAATTCATATTCTAAATACCCACGTCACTTTTTAAAAAGCCAGATTTACCCTCTTAAGACCTTCAGACATTTCTCCTACATGTTGCATTTGAAAATCAAGGAATTAATGCAGTAAAAAAAAAATTCTTACCCAGTAAAAAGATAATGAGCAAATTATTCTAATAGGAAAAAATGGATATGTATGATTAAAACTATTTTTAATTGTAAAATTAGTTTTATAATACTTGGGAGAAAGTGACTGGATTTACTTTATTGAGTAGCCTTGCTTTTTATAAGAATGTTATTATGCAAAAAGATAGATGCAAAAGCAAGTTTTTGTAAATGTGCAGGTATTTCTTAATACATTTTGGACTGATTTATTATACACAGATATTTGCCACAAAAATTGACTTGGTGGAAGGGTGCTTAGTAGGTACTGTTCCTCTGTCCTTCCCATTTTCTTATCTTTTTTCTTCTTTTTTTTGTCCCCAGGCATTTAACAAGAACAACCTGATTTTGGAGGAGAGAAACAAATACTTCAATCCACATCTCACTGCAAAGACTTATTCTAATGCCTATTTTACAGATTTCAATAATTATGATGAGTACTAATGGGCTTGTGTATTTTCTGGCCTCCTGTAACTCCCCAGTCCCCAAGGCCTGTGCTACTTGACTGCTCATGTGATTGAGGCTTCAGAGATGAAGTTCAGAGACATTTCAAGCACGATCCAAGCCATCAATGTCCCATTGCTGCCAAAAGCCCAAAACACCTGCTTGTGACATGATGTTTTCTTTGCAGAGTGCAAGGTTGGCCTTCAGTGTTGGATGCAGCTATAGATCTCTCGATATCGCTGGACCACTCATGAGGATTGCATCGCTTCAACTCAGTTTCATTAACTTCCAGTCAGATTGCTCTAACAAGTAATTCCTGAGCTTTAAAAGAACCCACAATCTAGGCCAGGAGTACAAATCTAATTTTCTTTTTAAGTATTGTCTTTTTTTTCCATGAGGTCTGAAAAGGGATCTCTGCTGTTAGCCATGGGAGCCCTCTGTGCAGTTTCCCGAAGCTCACACCACCAAAAATAGCTCACAGGGTGCTGGGAACAACAAGAAGAAATGAGGAGGTTTAGCAATGCTCTGCAGCTCTGGGATCTGTAGGGCTGATCTTCCTGGCCTGTAAATCACTCCAGCTGCAGTTGAGAGTGCAGACACTAAGGACATACTGAGGGATATAAACTTGTAATTAACCCAGAAGGCTACAGGGTTAGTGGTTTCCAGTTGTGAGCTAACCCCATTCACATAAAGCCTTCACCTAGTTCAGTGTAATTTTTGGGAGGGTCTGGAAGGGCATGTCCCACAGGGAGGCCAAGGGAGGAAGGCAGATAGGAAAGGCACACTGGAAGGTTTTTCTGTGTGTTAGTAAACAGCCTTGCTGCAGCACGCAGGTTTGCAGAAGTCATGGCATTCCCCAGGCTTCCTTTCCCTTGGTGTGTGTGAATGGGAGCCCATTCCTCACTCTGCTGTAGCACTCGCCATCAGGCTGGTCGTGGAAAGATACGACTGCACCATCTTGTGTACCATCTCAGGCTCTTGGGGGTACATAGGCATAATCATAGATCTCCTTTTCTCTTTCTGCTTTCACTTTATATGCACATGTCTGACAAGCAAAGCTGGGTCAGGAAACGCAGATGTATTTGCAAAGCATCTCATCTTGCTGCCATGTCCAACCATGCGAGTCAGCCCCTAGAGGAACATTCTTATGGTATTTTAAGTGATTATGTTGTTGAACTTCATTGATGTAAATATTTAAAATACTGTTTGAGTTTTAAGTTATCAGTTTTAATTCCTTTTTTAGTGGCAGGTGAGGAAACACAAAGAATTTTTATGCCGTTTTTCTTTGTTCTGTCTGTCTTCACCCACATCCATGACATTGTTATTTTTGTGTCTGAAATTCCAGGTGCATAACTAAAAGAAAAGGGCAGGGATTCGGGTCAGATTTTCCAGAGTACTTAGTAGTAAGGCAGTATTTGCTATTCTCAGAAGCTTATGAAAAGAAATTAAAAGTGAATATTAAGGAGTAAAGAATTGGGCTTTCAGGTTTTTGAGCACGCTAGATGCAGAGATCATCACACTGGAGTACCAGGAAGGTATGCAAGGAGAAACAGAGTGGAAATGTTTCCGTTCAGTGTTTAGAGTCCTTTATCATTAGGTTACACTATGATAGGCAAATAGAGAAAAACATGTACAGATTATAAGGATTCACAATAAAAAAAGGCAAAAAGTACCAAGAAACATTGGTCATGTGGGACTGCATTTTGAGCATTTATTTGAGCAAGGGTAAACACCATCTCTAATGATAGCAATGAGCAACATTTTGAATGGGGATAGAGCTGAATGTAGCACTATGCTTCCTATCTCTGTTCTGCAGTAAAATGAAAAAATGCAAAGCAAGTGGTCTTTGAAAAGCTGTGCAGCAAAATGCATGCACATTTAGCATCTATGAAAATAATTAAGATCAGATGCCCATTTTTTCCAGCTGAATAGTTCTCCCTCTCAGTAAAAAGAAACCACCCCGCCGTCACACCAGTTCATCCCCAGAAAGTGTAATAATACTGGTTCTGTATAATTTGTGATTTTTTTGTTTGTTTGGGGATTTTTTTGTTTCTGTTTATTAGATTTGGATTTTTTTGTTACTGTTTATTAGATTTGGGTTTGCAGGAAGAAATTTGCTGATTGCCCTGGGTAAGAGGAAATTTTCTCTGCAAGAAAATGTAGTGAAACAGATAGAGGAAAAAAAAAAAAGCCTTTGGAATCATAAGTAGTCCAGTACATGAATCGCTCTGTTCATGCCAAAAGATGAAATTTTACATTTAATAAGATAAAGAAAATAAAATCTGTATTGCTGCCACTGCCAAGAAAAAGCAGCACATGCACATACACAAATATGCACAACACTGTTCCTCTCTGCCCTGTACTAAAAGCACATTATTCTGGCTTATGGATTTCATATTTAGACTATTAGTTATGAGACCAATATCTTAAAAATATATGAACTATGTATTTTTATTTTAAACTTTTAAAATGAAAATTATCTGAAATTAGCTTTATTTTTTTTTAACTCTTCAGTAGTTTGAAGCACGCCTATCTTTACAGTCATCTATTTTCCATTCTTTTCATGGATAGATACATATGCTAGATTCATGTTATATATGTGGTAATAATACCCTAGGTTAAGTCTGCATGATCCTAAGTAGAAGTGCATTTAGCAGATGCTCAGGCTGCTCATACTTCCATCTCCCCAAGGAGTATTTCAGGTGTTCCAGACCTTTGAGCAACTCCCACGTGATGCCATTTAAACACCATACCAAATTGTTAGAAAAGTGTGTCTTTTAAACTATTTTTGTCATTTAGCTTCCTAAATTTCATTGCTCTAAATTGCAGGTAGAGGTATATTCAAACCTCTGTCTAAAGCAGCAGGGTAAACATGGAAATTTCATAGCACTTCAATGAGAAAAAATTGATGGCAAGATCTCATGGTCAAGCTAGATTCTGAAACAACAGGTTTTAAAGCCATTAGGTGTTTGTATCTTAGATAATTCTCAAGGACCCCAGATGCACTGCCTTTATCAGCATTTCCACCTTCTGAATTCTACACAGCTGCCCAGGTAGTTTAATACAGCCTTTCCTAAGACATGGAGCAAAGCAAATTTCAGTCTCTTAATTTTCAACTTATTTTATTTAACGCTTTTTTTTTTTTTAAATAGGCTACAGATATTATAGTGAAAATCAGATTTCCCCATGAAAGCTCTTACTTTTCTTTTGCCAAAAATTTAATGAGTAGGCATTTTCCTGCATATCTTGTTTAAGCCAAAAGAGCTCTCAAATGTGCACAAGGGAAAAATTTGGTTTTTACAGCATTGTTCTCTTTTTGGAAAGGGAAAACCAACTCCCTTGCCAATTAAATGCCATGCTTAAATACCTTTTGCTTGTATAAAGTGATCTTTTTTCGATAAATAATTGTATTACCTCTGACGCCAATAGTTAATATTACTAAACCACTTTTATACTGATTGCATAAATTTTAAAATGTTTCTCTATTTTGAATGCAAACATTTTGACAGATAGATCAAAATTCTCTGTGTGAATCTGTTTCTTTGTAACCCTCTTACATAGAGTGAGGAGGAAGCAGGATTGCCAGTCTGATCCTTTACACTATATGCTTTCATTGGATAAGTCAAAGTAGAATTGTGTTTGAGTACACATTTTGGACCTATTTTTGTGTCTGATACACACTGCACATTCCTTGGTTTCTTAGAAAATGGACTCCTGTGCTTGCAGATTTATCTTGTACTTTGATTTGAATCTAATGACCTTTATAGTCATTTAAAGTTACTTTACGTGGAAGCTTTTCCAGCCATTTGCAGTCACCTGCTGTTGGAGCAGTGTCATTTGGCTAAAACTAATCAGGAGATTTTTGATTAGGATTAGGATTTTCTTAGGAGAGTGGGAGAAAGAATGGGGCTTAAATGGCTCTGATTTCCAGGCTATTAAGCAGTACTGATTAAAGTCTCAGATGGGTATAGGATACTGTGGATTTAGTTAGCTTGACCAGAGCTCCACAGTAACCTCTCGAAAAATACCATGTCAATGTACAAATCAAGAGCTACCAAAGCACTTAGGTTAAGTGAAGAAAGTTCTCAGAGAGTCAGACCATATGGCTGTTGAAACCAGAAAAGAGAGAAAGAGGTCCCAGATGCAACAAAAATGTTAATGGGAATAAATGCTTCAATATTTTTTCCTCAGAATTATGGAACAAATATAATCACTTTTTTAAAATGTGGGACCAGTTTTATTTCAATCAGCACAACATAAGTACATTCCTGAAGTTAATTGTATGCGTAATGGCTTTGCTGTATGAGATCAGTTACGTAAACAGTTTGGTCCAAGCTTATCTTGCTCTGCTTGAGGCATCCGACCAACTTCTGATTGTAGCTGCCACCAGCACCCTCTATGTCTCACCTGGGAGAACATCCTTAGATGGACAGAGTTACATCCTGGTGAGGGCTTGTGTCTCTTGCTCAACACTATAGTGAGCCTGGAGAGACACACATCTAATAGTCATTTGGATGCCTAAATTTACATTTGCAAAAGCTAGGCTCTTGAGTATGGTTTTACTCGTCACATAACTAGCCACACCAAGTTCAGTGGTATGGGTGTAACAAGTTACTTATTTTAATGCGTTTATAGAATTGAACCCAAAATATATTGCTTCTGCACAAATCCATGCACAGTACAAGATGACTTCAATAGTAAGAAAACAGATTCATTTAAAATTGTTGACAAGCAGATCTGCATCTTGATATCAGGGAATAGATATGTGTTCATTGTGTGGGGTATTTGAATTCATTCCTTTCTTTGCTAAATAAATGAATGATAAAACAAGATACTGCTTGACTTCATTTAAAAGCCATTCTTCCAAATAAAGAAGGGTTCTGGGATCTGTGAATGTTTCCCCTTTCTTTTTCTGTTCTCTTCTCCACAAAAATGAATCTGTGTGTAGCTGAAATGGCCATTAGCTAGGGGGTTCTGTGTAAATGAATGAAATGCTTTGCATTGTGTTGCCGTGCTTGGATAGTACACAGAAGGAAATGCACTAACCTGGGAGGTTTGGCAAAGATTTCAACCAAAGCAGTAGCAAGGATAGACAGAAGTGGAAACAAAAACATAGAAGAATGCGACTAAAGGCTTGGCAAAGTTGTCCATAAACTTTCACAGAAATTTAGAGGTTTTTGGGGAATTGCCATGGGCAAGGCCATTGAGACTGTAACCTCCCGGATTGTCAAGCCAACAAGTTGGCCAAGCAAAAGGCAGTCTGACTGGTACTTCTGCAAAGTTGTGACTGTTGCTCAGAATCAGGGGAGAGATGAACTAGTGAGACTCTCAGCACTGGGTTAACCAGGAGGGAACAAAATACTTTTACAAGCAGTAAGGAGCACAGAACAGGTGGCATTTTGGCAATATCTGTGTTGGCAGGAAGGTTAGGGGAACCAGAACAGAGCTGTAGAGCAGAACAGCTGATGCTGAACTCCTGGATTTTGGACTAACACCAGTCTTAGTCCCACAGACTGAACACCCACTGCCAGTTAGAGTGTACCCTTTAGTTTCCCTCATTCATTAAAAACCCCAAACAAACTAACAGAAACAAGCGCAAAAACACAACATACCACATGACATGCTTTGAGACTGCTCCATGGTGCAAATGAAGGCACAGTGAGAGGTGTACCAGGAACTGATAATCCTTTGTTTCCAGCTGGCTCTTTGGAAACTTTTTCCTTTTCTGCTTGTGGGAAACTGATAACAGCTCTACCAAGCTGAGGATTTACCAATTTGAAGGAGTGACTTTATACCAGTAGTGAAGTCTCCTAAAAAAATTATGGAGGCAAGCTGACCATCAAGGGGTTATACTGATACTCAGTTTATCTTATTTTAATTTTTCTTCAACTGAATGTACTGTGGCAATTCCTTAACTGAAAGGAACATCTAAGCTACAGAGATGGTATTTTCGTAATATCATTCAGAATAAAGTTCAATCTGTGTAACTTTCATCATTCTCACAATCTGCTCCTAGAGGCTGAGAATGCAGAAAGCAGATGGGTTTGTTCTTTTTTTTTTTTTTCTCCAGACTATTTATCAACAAACGTCATCCAACAGTAGCTTCAGATTTTAAAATATCATAGAAGGTAATTAAGGTTATATGTTCCAGGATTCATCAATCAGATTTGCTAAATCACTAAGCCCTTGGTTTTGAATGAATTCTCCCTTTTGTTAGCTGCTGAAAGTGAAATAAATATCAAATTTCAAATAAATGGGAAATTTAAGGTCCCAACTTTTAAATAAAGCTTTGAAGCCAGTACAGCTGAAGAATAAATTGCTTTTGTATCTGTGTGCTGAAAAGGCCTTTCACATGTCATGGCCTTGTGAAATGTCCTGTGGAAAAATTGTTTTTAATAGTGATGTACCCAAGATAAAATAATTGAAATAGAGCCCAGAGACTTTTAGCAATAGTAAATGCTTTTGTTTTGGTATCAGGAGAATGTCATTGGTTATTGCAATAGTGGGAGTAAATGAACCCTGTAAAGAAGTTTATAGGGAATAATTTTCCCTTGCCATCAGCTCTTTCAAAAACAGCTTCCTTAGCAAAACTTCTCCAGAGGGCCATTGAAGATACTCAGATTTAAGAAGAAACTGGTGCAGTGGCTTGAGCACAGAAGCACGGGTGCAGGGATCTAAGCCAATTACAACTGCAGGCTCGTTCCACTGACACAGAGCTCTCTTTGGATTTACACCTATTTAGACAACTCACCAAATTCCTGTTGTAATGGCTGTCTGGTGACTTATTTAGTACTCCAGGGATGTAATGTAACATAATGCTTTAGACACACAGAGAAGCAGCTCAGTTGATGGGTAATGACCGTGTTTTTCCATCATATGCATGCACCCTGTATTTCCCTCTCCAGTGATATTTTTTGATACTTTAAATGATTTAATTTCATCAATCAGCTTTTATCAAATTTGATTTTAGGTTGGGGGGTGATGGGGGGGGGGGGGGAAGCATACCACTTTCCTGGTCTCCATTACTCATATTTATACTATTTAACTGCCTTGATTAGTATTCACGATTTCCTCTTGACTTAATGTCTTTTCAAGCTTCAATAATAAGGATTTTACTGCCCTTTTCAGGTATTTAATGTCAGCATGACCTGAACTTTCTCCTTTTGTGCTCATTTAACACTTTTCCCCAAATCAAATAACTTATTCTTAACACGCATACTCAAATTTCAGTCATATCTGTGATCTTCTAAGCCATATTTTTTTGTTTGCTTGGTGTTTGCACTAATGGAAACAGTACTAACCCACAAGCCAGTACTGTTTCCATTTTTAGTTTCCAAGTTCTGCAGTGATAAATCTGAACTCTGTACATAGGAAAAGAAAAATCAACTTCTCTACCTTTCTAAATTCCCTTTGAAGCTTCCTGCCTGGTGTTATTTGGGGGCTGTAGTGAATGAATAGAAAGGTAAAGAAGTCTTCCTCTGTAAGAATGCCCTTCAAGACAATGGTTATAGTTAAACCTGTATTTATGGGATTTCCTAATTGCATGAAATGATAAAGGTGTTCGATATTAAACCAGAAAAAAAATTTGCCATCAACCGACACCATAGGGATGGGTAGAGATATTTTCAAATGTCATGATTTGGCTCCAGTTACAGATTAAGGTCATTCATTCCTTTGATTTCCTAGACATATTCATAACTTCCCAAGACCATTCATTTTATGAGTGGCTTTTTGAAACCTTATCAATTGCTTATCCATGGCCATAATAAACCTACCTTTACCTATGATTTCCCCTAAAACTTGAGCTAAGATTTCTCCTGAGGTGCAGATTAGAGTAGAAGATAGACACTTTCTAGCAATAAAGATGTTGTTGACATGTACCTTGCTGCAGAAAGGCACAGGTTGAAGAGGGCATTCTCTTCTTCCCATCACTGTTAATTATGAAGAAAGTTAATTAGCTTGTTTTGCTGGGAGTGGCTTTGGAATGTAAATTCCTCACAAGGATTCTTAATTAACGTACCACAGTGAGAGCCATCATGCGAGATAAGACCAAAAGCATCTTTAAGCCTCTCTCTTGGAAGTAACTGAGAGTATCTATATTTGTGGTTCAGTTGTTCCTTGCTTTGCTATAATCCTTTTAAAGGATGGCCTTTCCTTGCTATGGAATCAAATGTTTCTTCTTTTTTTTTTCTTTTCCCCTCACAGAAAGGTGGACCCTTGAGTCTTAATGGGATTGCTTCCTGCATAGCAATCTTCCCCCCCCCCCCGCAACCATAACTGCAAAAACCTTTCCTGATACCTGTGTATTCTTTGGTTGGCTGTGACTGCATTGCTTCAGACTCAACCTGACAAAGTGTCTCAGTTCCTGTACAAACATTTGTTTTCAGAGTGCTCAGGTGGGTACTTGGAGACAGACAGAGATATCAGGGTGTTGGTATTTTTTAAGATTAAGATAGAAACATATTTTTCAGAGAAAAAACATGTCAGGTAGACAAAATGGTGTGTAAACCTTCATGTAAACAAGTATTTATGCCATGGAAGTCTGTAGTTTAGATCCCAAAATTTTACACAGCCTTTGTGATTAAGATTCTTAGGGGAGCTTGATTAAAAGGAAACACACCCCTTCTCCCAAAAAAAAAACCCCAACCAACCAACAACAAAAAAAGCAGAAACCAGCAAAAAACCTAAACCCACAACAGAGCCAAAGAACTCTTGTGAGAGGAAAGCTCACCCAACATACCTCCTCAGCACAACTACTTGATCTGGCTCTCAGCATTGATTAAAACATTAAAGACAGTTTTTAAATGTTTACCAACCCCAGGTAAATAAGTGAGCAAGCAGAAAGTGTCCTAATATGAAGAGAGGCTGTGCTCCCATTGTGTTGCAAAATCTGTGTGGTGAAAGTAGCCAGTTATCGACCTGGAAAATTTACAGATAATAACATTTAAACAACAGCGGCAGTTTTAGCCAACACAAAGAAATTTCCTGAAAGTTTTCTGAAGCAGAAAGACTTCTACTGCAGAGCAGGTCAAGATTTGATTTATTTCACCTGCATGTTCTCTGCATCCAATAGCAGGTGGGATTCAAGATTGGATTTTGTAGTGTAATATTCTTGTGTACCTATCTCTGCTCTCTGATGTCTGTGGACTAAAAGTTCCTGCTCAAACGACAAAATACTGCAGAACTGCCTTATGGCTTTTTACTTGCTGTTTGTAGCCTGCTTGTGAAAAAACATGTATGTACTTGTCTATCTGCACCCACATGCTCTCTCTCCCATCTACATGTGCACACAAACAAGCACATATATGTCCAGTATGACAAAGGGAGACTTTGAAAGGCCTGCAAAAGTCACTGTCAGATCTTAGTTTTAGGGTTTTTTTTTGTGTGTAATGATAAAAATATCATTCTGTATGTTCCCTGTGATCATGTTTCTCACTGGTGCTTGAGAGCTCACACACTGACTGAGATCTGGTAGGTAAACACAAAGCAGAAAATCAGTTTCCTGGGTGAGTTGCTCAATGTTTGAGCAGTAGCTGCTGACAGCCTTTGGTTTAAATAATGTGTTAGTATCTCTGAAGAAAGGCATCTGAAGGGTTACTCAGCCAGTTGATACAAATTGAGTTCAACATCCTCTTGGTTTCCTCATCAAATATAACATCACCAGCTTCGCAGGGGCCAATTAGTGATTATTAACAGAGGTACCACTGGATTGCTATCAAGCTGGTCTGCCGTTTGCGCTCCAGAACTGTGCTCTGTGAAGTTTCAATGTAGCCAAAAATGAAACTAGCAAAAGTTAAAGCACCATGTGCAAAACTTTCTCTCCTAAAGTGTACCTACTCACAGGCAGCTCCTGGGAGATCAGCAGTCTAGAGCATCTGCTTCTCTGGTAGAGGTCCACCATATATCCTACTATGCGGAAGAGTAGTTTTTGTGCTTATCTTTGTGTAAAGAGCTTATCTTCGCGATGTGTGTGAGAACTGAAAACAAATCTCCAAAACAAATCATGAGAATGATCGATTTCTCTTTTTGTTTTCTTTCTGTTTTTCTGGAACTCTAGGTTTTCCCTTTCCTGTGGCTATGGTATCAATCACCGCCCAGTTATTTTGAGCCACTGGCTTTGAGGACAGTAAGAATAAAACCCAGTATCCCCTGTCCTGGATAAACCTCTTTTTCCTAAGAATCACAAATCTCTGTTAGGCACTGAATCAAAGTCTTCCATCAGGGAAAAAAAGTGCTGACCTGCAGTAACAAGGCACCAGTGCTTTGAGCTCTAGGCCAGGAATCTTGCAAGTTTCTCTGTAATAAAATGGATACCATGTAGTGAACTCAGAGCTATCACTAAAAAGTGAGCAATTAGCAGTGTGGGACCTAATGTGAGGCCCCACATATATGTGAGCCAACCTCCAGGACTACCACTAGCATCACCACCACAATTTCCTTCTAATAACAGAATTAATGCATATCAGAAATGGCAGCTGCACTTGGAGGTGGTGTTTGTTAGAGTGGTATGTCCAGATGGTAGGTTTTGGTCTGCTTTGCCTGTATGGTAATAAACTCTTGGTCTCCTCTCTAAACCAAATAACATTTATGCAAGAACATTAGCTGCTTTAAGCGGTTATTACTTAGAATTGACTTCAGCAATAGCCCTGTAACCAACCAACCTTTTCCTCATAAACCTGGAGTACTAAAAAATAAAGAAAAATATTATTTCACTCTCTGGCTTCTATCTACTACAAGTATTAAAGTTAAAATGTTCTTGTTCAGTATTTTTGTCATGCTATTTGCTTCAGCCAAATCAACAAACAAAACTGGCCATTGCCAAGAAATTTTATCTTTATGCAACCATGTGAAATAGAATTTAATTTACCTAACTCTTAGCAAGTGTTAAATTGTGTAAACCTGTTTAAATACAATGAATGCAGTTGTGAAATAGACTCAATCCAAGAGGACTAAAGCAGAGTTTAAAGTAAATATTGAAAGGCACCATTGTTTACGCAGCAATTTCTTTTGCTGCAGCTCCCTCCTGGTGGATATGATTAGAAGTCCTAGGGTAAGAATAACAAACAAACAAATTGTGAATATTTGCATAGGTCATCAGGAAACAAATGCGATGTAGTATGTTGGAATAGTTGTGGCTCTTTTTTACCAGTTCTAGTAGGTGGGATGGTTAAGTGACCTTTTACTTATGAGTCTGAACCACATACATCTCATAAATCTGGTCCACAAATTGTCGTGAGGGACAGTTTTTGTTCAAGAGAAACCCTAGGTAGCTAGCAAAATGAGAAACACTTTATTCACAAGAGTAGATTAAAGATTGCACATGAATTTTACAACAAACACTATGGCACTGTGTGGGTTATATTTAGCTGTATGCTAGGGATACCCTTATGCCACTACAGCTCTTTTAAGCAGTCATGAGCCTTCCTGTGCTGGCTGGTTAAGGAAGGCTTCAGGCTGCTAAGGGCTGCCCAGAGAGGTCTGGCATCTGGAATAAGCCGGTTCCTGAACTTTCTTTCTGTATTTTGTCTTTGCTGAGGCACCAGTGGATGTGCTTGCCTTCCATACCTGATCCTCACTCTCATCGTGCAGCACTGTGCAAATTATGGTAGTGTGAGGTGAGAGGAGACTCACCTACCACTTCTCTGGGCATCAGTAGGCAGGAGGAAAAAGAAGAGATGGTGCAATACATTTTTACTGATGCAGGGAACACTGGCATGGTAAGATTAAGGAGCAGTTTTATCAAGGTGCATAGGTGAACTGCTCCCACTGAAGGGAGCGAGAGCTCTAAACTTGCTTGTAAATCTAGCCCCAGGTAACTTCCTTGAGATGCAAAGCTCATCTTGTGGCAAAAGAGAGCATCAAGTCCTAACCTCTAACCTAGAGGTTTATTCCAAAAAGATAATCTTTTATCTCACAGTGGCGGTTTTGAGTTAAAAATGTTGTTAGGCTTCCCATCTCACCTGTAACATCCCTGGGAAGCAGGTAGGGTCTCAGTTGGCCTGGCACCAGAGGAAAATCTAAAGCAGATTCAAGCAAACTCTGATGTCTGGCTGAAAGCATATCACACATTTTGAAGTACTCTTTAATTTTTTTGTCATGCCATAGCTCATCAACAGCTTTGGCAAAGCCCACTTATTTCTCAAGCCTTTTTTCCATAATGCAGTGCAGAAATCTGCTTTGGCATTATCCACCTCAGTAGCAGGAAGTGTGAGAATATTTGAACAAATATGAAAAGGCCATCATCTCCTTCAAGCCTTTATACATTTACCTGCAAAACTGTGATGTTATAAATCTGCACATAATTAGGAAAATTTTTCTAAAGTAAGCTGAGCTATTGCTGTGATCCTTGAGGAAGGCATGTCCATTAACCAGTATGAACTTGGACATGCCATTTAGTGCCCTGTTATGCCCCTCTCACATTCCATGTGCGATTGCCTAGCAAATTCACTGCAAAGCTAAAACAATACCACTGGTATGAAGCACACTAATACTGGCTAATTGATAGGTCACTAGAAAAGAATTTATCTCTGGATGGAAAGAAGTGTTTTTAATAGGCTTCCTCAGAAGCCTGTTTTCACCCCTATGTTGTTTAATGCTTTTTGTGTTGGTCAGGAAGGGAAAAAAAACAACCAACCTATGCTGAAGGTTTCTGACACAAAAATATGAAATTAATAAATAAAGACAAGGAAAAGCTTCAAAAAAAAAAAAAAAAGCTTCAAAACAGCATACTATACAAGCAAATAAACCATGTTTTCACATAGCCTAAAGCAAGTTCCTAAGTATGTTAGGAACAAAGCCACTAAACAACATGCACTATTTAGGGGAGTCTGCTCTGAGAAGTGGTGAATAAAACACGACTCAGGGCCATGGTGGATACTTAGGTAACCATCACCAATGGTATAGGCGGAAGAACTACAGGATCAGGAGTTTCCATCTAGCCCAGTAAACTGGCTGCAAATTAAACTAGGGACATTTTGATAGAACATGTTCTATATTTCAAGCATATTTATATGAGTATTATTTATAATGTAAAACTTGCCTGTTTAGAACAGATAAGTTAATCATTAGCTTAACTTCTGAAGAGATATGCTTTTCCCCCACAAGTGTCAAGTTATCAGATATTATTGGAAGTTCTCTGGGACTTTTTTCTAATTCAGGGGGAACACATTCAAGGCAGTCATACGTATTCATATTTAGAAATCCACCAAAGAAAAGGAGTGTAGCTCAAGCTTTTCTTTTGATGACATGGGTTATATTAAGAGCCCTTACTTTCCTGGCACATTCCAGAGCAAGTTTATGAGCCACTGGAAACAATACTTTGTGTGAAACACATGTAGCTGATAAAAAAAAGTAAATACAACAAATATGGCACCTCATGCTGACATCTTTAAGAAGCCTCTTTAACTTCTCCAGCATCCCAGTTTTTTTCACCTGCAATTAAATATTAGTATTTCCCTGTCTTATGGCTGTGTACATTAATTATTATTGATTTTTAGTTTGTTCCTGAATTCTTTTTTGATGATAAAATTCATCATTGAAGATTTTGTGATGCCAACACTGTGCACATATTACCTATAAAGTTAATCTTCTTATGCTTCAATTACTTGCCATCTGTTGATTCTCTTGCAATGCAAATGGCTGAAGCTGTATGGGCTGCACTATCCAGATGCACAGAACAGCCAGGCACACAAACAGCACCAAGCACCTACAAAGATATCACAAAAGAAATGACTTGTCAGAGTTTTTTATGCAAACTTGCAAAGTTTTTACAAATTTGATTTGCTTTCTCAGCCCAAAAACTTTTGTGCTCTCCCTGTGCCCTGACACAAATGTTAGATATCACTGTAGTTCTCTTGGCTTTAATTTGAATAACCACAATGCGAACTGGGATTATCCTTTTTAGTCTGGGAATCTTTATTCTAGGTAGTAATTTAAAGTGCAGTGTAGAAAGGGATGGTGATCTAGAACCAGTGCCCTACACCAGTGAATCCCAAATTTCTTGGGGACACCAGCAGCAGACTGGAAAATATTTAAATTGATTTTGTATTCAGAAGAAAGCCATTTCAGAAAGCACACAAAACTCTGCAAGCTGCTTGCAGAGGCTTGTGCATCCTTTCTTGTCCCCATACTTTCCCACCTGAAGACAGAGGTTGATGACTGCAGCTGATTGTGTATGGGTACATAGATGAGCTGCTCCCACTGAAGGGAGTAAGAGCTCTAAATTTGTTTATAAATCTAACCCCAGATAACTTCCCTGAGACGCAAAACTCATCTTGTGGCAAAAGAAAGCATCAAACCCCAACCTTTAACCTAGAGGTTAGGTTTTGTCAAATGCAGTGACCACCTGTGGTGACTGTGTGTCCAATAGGGAGGATAGTCAGTATCAAATAAGAGAATGGGGCACAACAGGGAAACGAATATTTTTGTCCATAGTGTTATTCAGGGCTTTGGTAGACCATAAACATCTACAGTTATTGTTAGAAATGCTTTATTGAAGTTTTAGCTATGCTATCCCTTGCCATCATGCTGTTCCCAGTGGAATGGATGGATCATTTATTCCATAAAGAATATTGTAACCTTGAAGCTCTTTATAAAGTCTGATTGTGTTCCTCCTGAGTCTTCTTTTCCTTTCTTTTTTCTTTTTCTCTCTCTTTTTTTTTTTTTTTTTTTTTGTAATAGCAATTATAGAAATCACATAGATTATTTTGGTTTGTTAGGCAGATAGCATTGGGAATTTAAAGATTAAGCTGAGGTGTCACTCAGATTTCCAAAGGGCAGCTCATTCTGAGAGCTCACTGAGGGGTGATGCCAACACATAAAATGCAGTCACTAAAAAAAAGTAATTTTAGCTTCAATTTTAGCTTTATGTAATAGATGTTTTCTAATGGTGTAAAGAATGTCCTTAATTTGCCTCTCTGTAATGTGAAGTTGCTATCCTTGAATAAGGAATTCTGAGGCAAGCTTTTTTTTTTTTTTTTAAACCCAGTAGCATTCTTCTTTATTGTGGAGGCAGAGTTAAAAGCAAGACTATAAAATACACTGGTTTTTGGATATCTGTAGTGACAAAATGGCACATTGGAATACAGGTGTACTTTAGTGAATGAACCATAAAAAGATTTCCTTGCAAACCTTAACAATAATGTTAGAGATAGTGGGAAGGACTGCCAGGGATGTGAATCATGATTTCTCTACTATACAGAAAACTTAGGGAAATTAATATGCCTTGAGTATAAACGAAATCAAAGGGTCACAAACGAAACTGAAGGCAGAATTGGCTGAACAGTGGTCACCCAAGAGCTCTGAAGAGGCTGAAAGAGAAAGAGGATGCCCCAGGCAATGCATTTCCCAACAGGGGGTCCTCCTGAGATGGGCAGCCCTTTGGAGTGGGCAATTCAACTGCACCTACCAAAGCCTGAGGTGCCCATTCATCTGTAAATGTAAAGCATGAGCATGTGCACAGTATTAGTGTCCATGATTTTGCCTCCCTCAGCTGGGAGCCACCCAGGGCCTCTCTGAGCCCCTGAAGGGTGTTGGTGGGCTGATTTTCCAAAGGTGGGTGTAAGCTGCTGCTGTAGAATCCAGTCAGACAGACTGCACTCAATCCGTGCAGCTGCCAACGGCACTGAATGTGGGAGGGCAGCGGTGCTGGAAATGACCAGCAGCAATATCTTATACAGTCAGAAACAGACTGTACAAATGAAAATGAAAGGCGGCACCTTCATCAGCTGAAGCTCTCAAGCACGACTGGTGGAGGCAGCCTAATATGGGGAACATACAAGAGCTTTTCTCTCAACTACCCTATCCTGGCTCCCAATACTGAGAACATGACTTTCATTTTGACAACCAGGTGTGAGTTTCAGACACAGCGTAAGACTGGTTGTAATGTAAAGCTGGTGGAGGTCATGTGAGGTAGCTCCTAACAGGGAAATTATGCTTGCAGGTGGGGAGAATACTTTACCAACCTGTTTACATGACTGTTTCTTGTATCCTGGTTTACAGAGCTGCCAAATGTCACACTGACAGCTTGCTTCCACCTCCCTGCAGCCCAGTCTGACCTCCACATTCATGTGGTGGTGCAGTACCACCATGCTGTATTTGCTTAAGTCAGCTGCCAGGGACCCCCGTGTTGTTGGCTCTGCAGAGTCCTGTGGCCATTCTGCTACCTCTCACCCTGACACAGCTCCTTGTAGCACGATGACAGCAATGCATAGATAACAGTGGCCCTGAGAGAGGAAGATGGGAAAAGTCAGAAGATTACAAGAGAGACAGAAGGGGTCATATGGAGGAGGAAGAGGAAGAGCTCAGGAGCAGCCAGTGCACAGATGCCCAAAGAAGTCCTCCGTGGCCATGTAGGGTATGGGGAGAATGCGCTTCACTGCACACAGAAAAGCAGGAAAGTGGGAAAGGAGGCCATCCAGCTCTTGGAGGATAAACTAAAAAGAGAAGTGAATACAGTATCAGACATACAGGTGGGTGCCCAACGACTTTGACCAATATGTCCTCATTACATCAGTGTCAGCCAAACACACACTAGAAATTGTTAGGCACAGACTGAGCGGCAGGTGAGAAGCCAGAGGAGCAGGTATACAGATGGGTACATGGGGAAGCTCATTCTACACATGTATCAATAAAGGAAAGAGTGGAGCAGTGCACTGCAGATCCCACAGCAGTGGCACTGTAATTGATTTTCCCTGGGAGCTGTTGCAGCAGCTGGAGGTGGAGAAGATGCATGCTTCTGAGAGAGCAGAAAAATCATCTTTTGTAGGAAAATGTCTATCATGAGAAATTATTTGACATGGAAATTTTGAAGTAGAGCAACAATTCTGCATTGACTTGGGCTAGTTTTATTTCTACTTCTGTTTTCTTATATTATTTCAGTGCTGATTTCATTTCTGGTTTCTTTCCTAATGTAATTGGCTTTACAGCTAACCAGCTGCATTTAAGCTTGCATAGAAATAGCTTTGTTTCAGCATGATTGGTCAATCTTTTGGGGGTTTGCCCTGTGTTTCCATTTCAAGGAGCATGCAGTTTTCAGATTTGCTCATTTTACACTGTGTCCAATGTGCTAGGGTGGCATTTATCACTTGGACTAGACTCAGTCTTTGAAATCAGTAATGGGCATCACTCTGAATCTAAATGTGTGGCAAAAGGAGCTCAGATTGCTAGTTTCTGTGGCTGACTGAGATGTTGGATGCTGATGTGGGACAGTGAATGCTCATTTATTTTTATAATAAAAACTTTATCCTCCTTCCCTGAAGGGATGTAGAATGAAATTCAAGTAGTAAGAGTTATTTAACTCCCTAGGTTAAAGTTCAATACATCATTTGTCTCACCTTACAAAGAGTGCTGCTGATGCGCTGTATTAACAGGGAAGATCACAACATGAGGCTTCTCAGAAACAACATTCTTCCATGTAAATGTTCCAGGAAATAAGAAGATAAAAAACATAGCTGAAGGGTCTTAACCTTTCCTATTCTGTGTGTTGGTTGCTGAGTGCATGTTACAAACCACCTTTGTGACAATCCACAGATGAGGTGGTACAGCTCTTACCCTGCAGGTAAGTAACACACTTTTAACTGTGCAGGTGCCTACCTTAGTGCTAATATATTGCCACTGTGTGGAAGAGCAACTGTGGACACTTGGCATTGAGGGAGTGGAGGGGAATCACAGCAGAAAACAGTAGTCAGCATTCTTAGAATATTTTGCTGTGGCATAGTCTATGGCTGATAGTAAAAATGAGCAGACAACACCACATTTCTAGTAAGTGTTAGGGGCTGGCCCAGAGACTGTCACAGCTGCTTCTAAAATATTTATGTACTTTAGTTTAGGGTATAGTTCAGTGAAATATGCAGTTATTAGTCATCATGCAAAGCCAAAAATAAAAGATACATTAAAATATCGTTTTGAGAGATGTCAGTGAAAGCTTAAAAAAAAAAAAAAAAGAAAAAGAAAAAAGAGAGAGAAATTGAAGAAAAGCAGAAAGTATCACATAGATGACTCCCACAAGATTGGTTTAAGTGATGACAAGGAGCTTTATGTCCCCCACCCTCATTTAGTCTGGGAAATGTTTCAGGGGGGATGGTAGAAAAGCTGGAGTAGACACATATACTGCATTCTCAGAGGGAATGATGAAGGGCTGCAGTAATGCAGCTGTAGTTTTCTGCTGTCGAGGCTTGCTAAGTAAAGCAGTCAATAATGGCTGCTCTTGGATCTCCCTCTCTTGGTAAAAATCATTTAATGACTTTAATTTAATTCAGTGATACATTTATTATACATACACATATTATTTTATAATACTGTAAGTTATGTACTATATTTTACAATACCATACTACACATTACACTGCATGTTATCTCGTAATATGCAATTACATAAAATGAATAATTTCATTATGTAAATTACTATTATCTATCAATGTTTCTGAATCAACATTCCCTTGTCCAACAAATTTGACACATACGTTATGTTATTCATGGCATCAACAGATACTGAAATGCCATTCTCTAGCCGTATCTGTTTTTACAGGAATGTGTTGGGAGTGCTCCTGTTGCTGTCAGGAAAACGCTGGGGGATCAAGACACTGCAATAAGTGCCTGGCTTGAGTAACTAAAAGTCCTTGCTCTGACTGCAAGGACTGCAAGGAGAAGGTGTTAGTAATAGCAGCAGCCAGAAAATCAAAC
The DNA here is from genome assembly GCF_037157495.1 of Lathamus discolor. NCBI lineage: Eukaryota > Metazoa > Chordata > Aves > Psittaciformes > Psittacidae > Lathamus > Lathamus discolor. The sequence continues at coordinate 86,745,737 of NC_088885.1, forward strand.
CTTGGCCTCTTTGTCTTAAGTAACACTTTGATCACATTTAACAACACCCCTTCCAAATGCTTCCTAACTGTTTTGATGAGAACAGGACTCATAACGCTGTTGCCTACCTTGTATCTAACTCATAACGCTGTTGCCTACCTTGTATCTAGCCTTTGCTTACAGGCAACCTGTGTCACAGCACCATTCACTTCTGCAACAGGTGGTGCCTGCCGCCATGTGGGCTAGTGGCCTGTATATGCCTGCAGCTCCAATGGGCAGCCCATCCTCAGCTCACTGCTTTCCATGACCAGGCACAGCATTTGCTCCTGGTCCTGCCTGAGTGCAATCATACCACCCAGCTCCTCTGACAATTAAAGAGGGAATTAAACAGCTAGAGCATCTTGGTTGTAAGTATTGGTGATCTGAAGTGAAGACGAGTACTTGTGGCATCACTGGTGCCTTTCAGGAGTCAGTCACCCTTATTCCCTGCAGATAACATGGGTTTTGGCCTGATCAAGAAAAGCTACAAATCACTGCTCATTTGATCACAGTTTGAATCCTTCTCATGAAAACAAAAATAGTCAATTAAAGCTCAGTCTGTTACATGCTGTTCTTTCACTTTTAATTATAGTTTCACATGCTACTGCTATAGTTTAAACTCAGCCAGCCATGCAGTCTCTCTCTCACTTTGCCACCCCACCCCCCCACCCCCCACTTCTTCCCTCCAGCTCCCAGAGGGATGGGGAGGAGAATCGAAAGAATGTAACTCACATGGGTTGAGATAAGAGCAGCCCAGTAACTAAGGTATAACACAAACCACTGCTGCTACCACCAATAATAATAATGATAAGGGAAATAACAAAGGAAGAGAATACAACCGCTCACCACCCTCCGACCAATACCCAGCCTGACCCAGCAGTGATCTAACCCTTCTGGGTAACTTCCTCCAGCTTATATAGTGGGCATGACGTGCTGTGGTATGGAATACCTCTTTGGCTAGTTTGGGTCAGGTGTCCTGTCTCTGCTTCCTCCCGGCTTCCCCTCCTCCCTGGCAGAGCATGAGACTCACAAAGTCCTTGGTCAGAGTAAACATTACTGAGCAGCAACTAAAAACATCGGTGTTATCAGCGCTGTTCCCAGGCTGAAAGTCAAAAACACAGCGCTGCACCAGCTACTAAGAAGGAGAAAAAATGACTGCTACTGCTGAACCCAGGACAGCTACCTACTTCAAGCTCACCAAAAAGGCTTTTTCTGTTGGGATATGGTCTGAGCTAATTTTCTTAGCCTTTTCCTGGTGGGACAACCCAGGTTACTGTTCATTATAGACTTAAAGAGAAAAAAACCTGCAGTGGTTTGTTCTTTTGTTTGTTTGTTTGGTTGGTTGGTTGGTTTTTTTGGTTTTTTTTTTTTTTTTTTTTGTCCAAGGGCAATAGAAGCTTGCATTAGTAACCAGCATTTATTCGAGGTTACAAAAGTGAAGTTGGGGTTAGCATCCACTGTTCAATCAACCCGCTTGGCATTCCTGAACTGATAAAAAAATAGCTTCTCATATAATCGTCTTCCCAAGAAAAAGGTTTTGTGTAAGCCCCCATCCTGCCTTTTTCCCTGCCTTTTTTTTTTTTTTTTTTGAGAATGGCAAATGCAGAAAATGGAAAATACATGCCAAAGAAAACTGAGGATATATTTGCCTTTCATAAAATGTGTCATGGTTTGGATGTGAGTTAAAGCAGAAGTTCAAGTAAGTTTTTATATACCAGGGTCTGCCCAGGTTTGTTCGGTACATCATACAGTGGATTATTCAGTAAGGCTGCTTGGGACTTAAAAGAAATGTGATGACCACAGCTCTCCCTAGAAATATGGAGCCAACTAGGGAAAAATTGGAGTCAGGAAAAACTTACCAGCTTGAATTAAGTTTCATTTGTGGGGTTATTGAACATAGGAGTCAGAGAATAGTTACTATGGCTGCTAAGAAGCTGGTTTTATTTTAGGGAAAAAAAAAGTTAAAAGGACTTTTGAGTAAAATATCACCTATTTGTTTGCTAGCACTCTGCTCCCTGTCCCCCTCCCTCAAAAAAATATCCCAACAACAGAAGCATTTCCATCAGAAACTTTTGTCTGGCAAAAACGGGTACAACTTTATGAAAATTGGCATCTTGTGCTTCGTGTCCCCTCTCTCCTCTGTTGATGTACTTATACACACTTACGTTATGTGTCCAGGGATATACCCTAGCCTTCCCTTTTCCCAGTGTATTACAGTGTGACTGCTGATGGATACCTGAGACATTTGAACTCTAATTCTTGAGAGACACTTGACAGCAGTTCTGAGAAGATCATTTTTAGTGTTCAAATATTCATATTTTCTGACAAAAGAAATGTTTAATCCCTTGCTGAAAAGTTGGCTGTTATGAAGGCAAACTCCAACTTTCTGCTAAAGAACTTCTGGAGGAAAACTTAAAAAAAACTGCAGGCCAGAGGTACACAAAATAGGACTAAAAAAAATGTTAAGACCAATGATCTGATCCACATCCTGTCACAGAGTAAAATCATATAAAATTTGGTACTTAAACGCACTCATGATTATTGCAAGACTGAAATCCACTCACTGTAGGCTGCCAAGAGTAGAAGCAGTTGTTTTTGTCAAATGTCATGTTTTGGACATTTGTGTTTTGGTCTACTTTTAAGTGTAACTGTAAATAGAAATGTTTGCATTTATTTTTGTACTCTCTGCTATTGAATATGAGCCAGTATTTCATTTAAGCTCAAAAGACAGTTCCCTATATCAATAGATAAGCTCAAAAAAAACCATACTTATTTTAAGCAGAATACTTAGTCTGTCACTGCTTAGGGAAATTAGTGGGAAATGTTGCATGCTCAGTAATTTTGAAAACAAGATCTATTTACATATTTGAATACAGATTAAGGTGCTTAATACAAGGCTTTCATCTTTTAAAACTTGATGTTTTGTTTTTGAAACAGTTTAGTACTTAGCTTGTGCTTTATTCATAACATATTCATCCAAATGATTAAAATTCCTTGGTTTCTGAAAAAAAAAATTATTGATGAAAATGCAGGCTTGGAAAATATTTGCAACTAATAATGCAGGCTAAATGGCAACAACAACAGCAACAACAAAAAGCCTACTGAGTCTGGTATTTTACCTGTAAATCAGATGCAGTCACTCAGAATTCCTTGTGGAGGCCCTATGAAATATATAGATGGAAAGTTTGTATAAGAATTACTATCTTAGTTAAATATGAATGGTTGTGCATTTTTAAAGTTGAATTGCATAGTTGGCTGTCTCAGAGCAGTAAGTGAGCTTGGCTGGACAGGTTAATTTCTCCTGTCAAGACCAGAATGTACACTGCTCTTCTTTAGTTTTGATGCTGTCTGTCAAAATAGGACTTACATCTGAAAGTGGCTAAAATATTAATCTTACATTAAAATAAAACACAAGTGACTATTAAAACATTAGCTTTTGAAATTCCATTTTAAATATATAATTGCATATTCTCTTGCTTCACCCCTTTCTGAACATCTGTAGCAATTTTGCCAGGAGTGTATTGGTAGCAATAACAGCTCCTGCAAAATTCAGAGAGATTTCTAATAAAAAGCCATATTGTGTCCCATCCATTAAATTTAAATTCAGCAATTGAGATGTGATTTTATATGTCCTCAGTTGCAACCAGTAATTATTTTGTCTTAATGAATTATGTTTTATTAAAGGGAGAAAGGAAGAAAACAAAGTAGATGATGCTCAGCACCTGCTTCCCGAAAGGTGCTTTTCTGCACTTTGCAGACCTGCCAGCTGTTTTCCAGCCCCACTGTGAGGAGGGGAGCATTCCTCATAGGCTTGCATCTCCACATCCTGGAGCTGCAGAGCAGCAGGTTGGGCATATGCCACAGCTACCTGTCTTGTGGGAGCTGATCCCCAGTTCCAGGTAACTGCTCCTCATCCCTTCCCTCCAGCAGCTGGAAAGGCCATCACATTGCTCTCCTGGCTGTCTTGGCTGGCCACCATCAGACATTTCTGTTGCTGCAGCTCTGCAACAAGTGTAGAGACAATGTTAGAGACTGACATTGCTCTCTTCATGCAGACTTGTAAATGGATCCCTTTGGTTCACACCTTTCTAGAGTCACAGAGAAATTCTTCCTGTATTCCTTTTTCATACAAGAACCTGGGTGGGAAGTTGCTGCCAGGCATCAGTGTGACTGCTCTTCCTGCCACATCTGCACACTGGCAGGGCCAGGCTTCTCTGTGCTGTTGCAAGTCACAGGCCCTTTTAAGGACAGGCCTCCTGTTTTGAAAGAAACATCTCCTTAGCATTGTATCGTGTCCAGCCACTAGTGCCTTTCTGTTCTCTTTTGTTTTCCATCACATGTCAACAAAACAATTTACTTGCGGTTCTGGGTTCTCCTCTTCTGAGAAATCTTTGGGTAAATTGAAGGAAAAGATCTTTCAGATCTCCATTACCCAGTTTACAACTAAAGTCTTTCATATGTTTAAATAATAGATCAATTCTACCAGCTATTACAAAAGTCAAAAGACAGAGCACTTTTTAGTTTGAATCACAGACTTAGTACTGGGCAAAGACACAATTGGGGAATGACTAGCCTTTGATTCTGCAGATAATGAGGGGAGGGTAAAGGAAATGCAGATAATAAAGAAAAATAATTCTTCTCACAGGGAAAATACTTCCCCCCAGAAATTAATTGAAGACAACATTAATTTTGCTTATTTATTGCTTTTTTTCCCAGTAGTTTACAAGTATCGGAGATTACTCATCATGCACTGGAAAACAAAACTGATTTGGTTATGGTATGAAATTAAGTGTGAACAAAAGAGAAGCACCAGCTTTTGATCTCTAGCATTCAAAAAAAATTTGTTTTTCCTAAGCAGCATGAATTTCTACAGCTTCTATGAACCCTGGCACACCTGATGGGAATCTGTCGATATATTGCTCTTGATAAAATACAGCACATGCAAAGCAATGTGGTAGAATGTATACTGTAAATTTCTGCCTTTTGAAGGCAGCTGGAAAAAACATTTGGTCTGACTGTGAAGATTTATTCCTTTTATTACCTTCCCGGACAGAATGAAATTGTTGACAGCTATCAAGGAGTGCATTGGTAGGGGTGAGCTGCAGAAGGAGAAATTGGAGTAGAGGAAAGAAAAGGAAAAGAATGAGTGAAATGAGAGAAATTAGTCAAATGAGAGGAAATATTAACCTTAAGAAATACATCCAGGCTTTTTGACTGAAGTTCTAGAAGTTACGAGGAGCCTGAACGGGAAAACAACAAGCTGCTTTAAGACTGCAGGAAGTTCAAAGGGGCTTTTTACTTAATTGGAGAAGTTTTCAACCTCTCTGAGAGGGTAAATTATGAAGAAGTCAATGAACAATGAAGAGGGTGAAGCAGCTTTGACAAGTATGACGCTGACAGTGCACCTTGATAAAAGTAAAAATGTGTTTTCTTTTTCTTTGACAAAACTGGACACTGCATCTCCATAGTTCACTTGCTGAATATGCCCCTGTGTATGAAAAACTGCAGTTGAGCAATCTTAGAAGTTTTTCTTTACTAGCCATATTTGTAGGCAGGTGGTAGTGATTGGCCTGGAAACTATATGCCCTTTACTTCTCAGCATTTCAACCTGAGTAAAAACAAATCTGTTTTGTTTGCTTCATGCTAGTCTACATCTAGCCTTTTCACACCCACACAAGACAGCAGAAGGAGCGAAGTTCTTAATCTGCAGTTTGATAGAATATCATCATAACTGGATAAGATAGCTATAAACCGCAATCAGCATGCTCCAAAAAGGCTTTAAGAAAATAAATAAATAAACAAACAAACAAACAAATAAATAAAAGTAACAGTTTAAAACAACCAAATTCTTGCAATTCTGGAGAGACAAACACATTTTACAACAAACAAAGAACAGGTAGTAAATAACACTTTGCTAATGACAAACACAGTTTTCTTGAGTCTAACAGCACGAGATATCATACATCCAGAAATACGCAAAGAAAATTTGGAAAGTGACCGGTACAATTTTATATTTTTTTTTCTACTCTTTTGGCTTATTGTAGCTTGATAAGCTACTGGAAGTTTGAGTTTGACACTTGTCTCCATGATGTAAAGTGCTTTAGGAAAGTAATCAAGAACATGTTACTATTTCTTTTCTCTTTCTGTGTGTGTCTCTTGGCTCCCTTTTTTCTCCCCCTGCTTTCTCCCACCTCCAATAATCTACTTAAGCACTGCCTGGATCCCAGCCCAAATTTCTTGTTTGTATATCTGGCTGTTTTTCTCTTCCCGTAATTCCTCTTCCCACAGAGAAATTGTCTATCCTTTCCAACTAAGCTTCTCCTCAGGCTGGGTTACTACTAAACTGAAAACCTAACATAAGCAAAAAATAAAAATAAAAATAAATGATGGCACTGTGCCCTAAGAGGTTCTATTGACTTGTAAGCCTAATTTGAAAGAGTTTGGTTGCACTTGTTCATGTAGGATATACCTTTGAACCAGTTTAGCTGCTCAGGATTATCTGTAGCCTTCTCATTTTAATCCTTCTTGTTACGTTTTCCCCCCTACAAAAACTTTTAGTGTTTTTTACATATTGTTATGCACTGCATTTATTTATTATTTTTTTTTCCCTTTGGAATGCTTTTAATTTACTGGGACATCATAAGATTTCCTCTGCAATGCTGATTCCAGGGAGGCATGAGTGGGCAGTAGTGGGAGGATGACACACATGGGCATGTGTCAATGAGAAATCGTTTAAGCAGATTATTGTTTTATTTTGTCATCAGATTTCTGACCAAGGTATGGTGCTACACCAAATTCTCAGAGACATATGTAAGAGAACCATACACGTTGTGAGAGAACACGAGGATTTTTATGTGATGTCCTAGTCAAAACAGCACAATATCATCACCAAAAACCCGCGAGTGAGATCCGTAGATCATTTTAGCTGAATGTCAGTGAGATCTCTGTACTTGAATTGCATCATTGTGTGTGTTGTTCAAGATGTCTGTATTCCCAGAAAGACTGCTCAAGAGTTATTTTAAGAACTACTTTAGGGGTCAATGAGACTTATTGCCCCTACTTAGATATTTGGTAGTGACTCCATTATTAGTAGAATGAATACATTGTGCTCAAAGAAAAAAAAGCATATTTATATATTTTATATACAAATATAAAAATTAAATAATATTTATTCCTTTGGAAATCCTTATATAGAAGATGCTTTTGGATTTCCTTCTGCCTTTTTCACACAATGAAATATTGAAGTCAACATGTGGGGTTTTATCATTTCTTTAAAGAAATCCTTATGATTCTAGCTGAATATAATGCTCACTTTAAAGTATTGTCATTCTGGAGCAACACTCACTGCTTCATTTTTCCAGTACAAGAGTCGGTATCGTCGAGCAACCTTTTATTTTCATTTACATCAACCAACAAAATTCTTACAGACAGCATGGACAAATACTATCAATTATTACTGGTTTTATGATGTTCATCAGTTTGCTGACATATCCCATCAGTATGCAAAGAGTAAACTGAAATGAAAGAGGTTACTTACAGAGTAATGCCCTCTCTGAGTAACATCCTGTAACCTTTTACGGAGAGTAGGAGAATATGTCCCTGATCTTTTCTGTATTATTTTACTTTACTTTTTTTATTGTCTATTTTTAGCATGTTATCGTCATAAATTTGTCATATCTTATCCTTGTTTTCTTAACTGGATCTCCTTGTTCCAAGGCTATGCTTATATTTTCTATAACAATACAGACTTGGAGATGCTTTCTCTTACTCTGATTTTCCGTGTCCTTTGAGGGTTTTCATATGCAGCTATGTTGTGACTTCACAGTGAATAAAATAATTTTGTTTTAATTTATTAAGTCTTCTTTTAGTTTAAAGACCTTTTGCCATTCTTCTTTTTTTTAAATGAATTTGTAATATAGTGCAACAAGATAGCCAGTATTTAAACAATGTGTGAATAGCAGAATTTATTAATAGTAAGAATTCTGAGAATTCTGAGCAAAGAAATTGCTCAGAATAAAAGTCCCTGGAAGTTCTGATGCTCTATTTTCTTGTTTTTTAATCAGAAATGTTCTATCTAATCCTCTTTTAAAAAAAAAAAAAAATCATTTATTCTGAACGTACAAGTAACTTTCTGAGAAAATGTAAGCCCAACGTTTAATTACAAGTAATGAAGTCTGCTCTACAGACTTCTACAGAGCAGACTTTGGCCTTTTCAGGAACCCGCTTAGTAAGGTTTCATGGGATATAGCCCTCGAGGGCAGGGAGGCCCAAGACTGTTGGTTGATTTTCAGGAATCACCTGCTACGAGCTCAGGAGTGTTGCCTCCTGACTAGAAGAAGTGCAGCAGGAAGGGCCAGGAGACCTCCTTGGATGGATAAGGAGCTGCTGAGGAAAATTCAAAGGAAAAAAGAGGCTTATAAAAGGTGGAAGCAAGGACAGGTGGCCTTGGAAAAATACAGGGATGTTGTCTGGAAAGCTAGGAACCAGGTTAGGAAAGTTAGGCCCACTTGGAATTAAACTTAGCTAGGGATATGAAAGATAACAGGAAGGGATTCTATAGGTACACTGCAAATAAAAGACAGACTAGGGACAACGTGGACCCCCCCTGGAAGATATCAGGAGAACTGGCTACCCTGGATTTAGAGAAGGCTGAGGTTCTGAATTACTTCTTTGCCCCAGTCTTCACTGCAAATGCTCTGACCACACCACCCAAGTCTTGGAACGCAGTTGCCGGGACTGTGAGAGTGAAGACCCTAGGCCCACTGTAGGAGAGGATCTGGTCTGAGACCATATTAAGAACCTGAACATGCGCAGGTCCATGGGACCTGATGAAATCTATCCACGGGTCCTGAAGGAGCTGGCGAATGAAGTTGCTAAGCCACTGGCCATCATATTTGAAAAATCATGGCAGTCAGGTGAAGTTCCCGATGACTGGAAAAAGGGAAATATAACCCCCATTTTCAAGAAGGGGAAAATGGAAGACCCAGGGAATTACAGACCAGTCAGTCTCACCTCTGTGCCTGGCAAAATCTTGGAGCAGATTCTCCTGGAAGGCATGCTGAGGCACATGAAAAACAACAAGGTGCTTGGTGACAGCCAGCATGGCTTCACTAAGGGGAAATCCTGCCTGACCAATCTGGGGGCCTTCTATGGTGGGGCTACAGAACAGATCGACAGGGGTAGAACAGTTGATGTCATCTACCTGGACTTGTGCAAAGCGTTCAACACTGTCCCACACAACACCCTTGTCTCTAGATTGAGGGACATCAATTTGATGGATGGACCACTCGGTGGATAAAGAACTGGCTGGACGGCCGCACGCAAAGAGTTGTGGTCAACGGCTCAATGTCCGGCTGGAGACCAGTAACGAGTGGTGTCCCTCAGGGATCGGTGTTGGGATCGATCCTCTTCAACATCTTTGTCGGTGACATGGACAGCGGGATTAAGTGTGCCCTCAGCAAGTTTCCTGATGACACCAAGCTGTGTGGTTTGGTTGATACGCTGGAGGGAAGGAATGCCACCCAGAGAGAGTGTGACATGCTTGTGAGGTGGGCTGATACCAACCTTATGAAATTTAACCATGCCAAGTGCAAAGTCCTACACGTGGGACAGAGCAATCCCAGGCATAGCTAAAGGTTGGGCAAAGAAGAGATTCAGAGCAGCCCTGTGGAGAAGGACGTGGGGGTGTTGGCTGATGACAAAACAAGCATGAGCTGGCTTCAGTGTGCATTCGCAGCCCAGAAAGCCAACCGTATCCTGGGCTGCATCAAAAGGAGCGTGACCAGCCGGTCGAAGGAAGTGATCCTGCCCCTCTGCTCTGCTCTCTTGAGACCTCACCTGGAGTATTGTGTGCAGTTCTGGTGTCCTCAACACAAAAAGGACATGGAACTGTTGGAACAAGTCCAGAGGAGGGCCATGAGCATGATCAGGGGACTGGAGCACCTCCTGTATGAAGTCAGGCTGAGAAAGTTGAGGCTGTTGAGCCTGGAGAAGAGAAGGCTCCATGGAGACCTCATAGCAGCCTTCCAGTATCTGAAGGGGGCTTATGAGGATGCTGGGGAGGGACTCTTCACTAGGGACTGTAGTTCTAGGATAAGAAGTAACGGGTTAAAACTTAAACAGGGTAAGTTTAGATTGGACATAAGAAAGAAATTGTTTACTGTGAGGGTGGCGAGGCACTGGAATGGGTTGTCCAAGGAAGCCGTGAATGCTCCATCCCTGGCAGTGTTTAAGGCCAGGCTGGATGAAGCCTTGGCTGGCATGGTTTAGTGTGAGGTGTCCCTGCCTATGGCAGGGGTGTTGGAACTATATGATCTTCAGGTCCTTTCCAATCCTAACTGTTCTATGATATTTTTCTTTTCTAACTTAAAACATCTTCAAAAATTTCTTGTCTGTGTCAGTAATTTGCTTGCCCTGAATGATCTTAGTAGAATAACAAAGACACTTAAACATATCAATATCTTGAATCTGTGCTAAAAGACTCTAAGATAAATTTAAATTATGATGTCTAGGTCCTACAATAGTAAACAGGAAGTAGGTTTTGCTCTCTCATTTGTGGCTCCTTAAAAGTTTTCCATATTCAGGTTTATTTGTGACATGGTATATTTGAGGCTACTAGCAACATGCTGGAGAGGGGAAGAGGCTTGTGCTGAGAAGGATGTTGTTATTTTGCAGAGTCCTAAGAAAGGCCACAAAATCCATTCAACAGACCACAGTTTAAAAACCATGGATACTGGGCCATAGGCAGAGCCAAATCAAAATTAGGGTATGTTTTAAACAGGGCTCATCATAAAGGTACTTCTACCATTAATTTGTGATGAAGCTCTCTCAGCTACAATACTGTAGCAGGACGATTAAGTTTGGCCACATGCACCAGAACTTCTGGGAAATTACTTCAGCAATCCCAACTATTTCAAGACTGCATTTGACTGTTTGCCACTCCTTCCACAGCTCTCAAAGCCAGGAAGTTAAACACAAATGCAGGGCTGAGCTTGGCAGCATGCTTTGCACTGCTCTGCCAAGGTGAATTCACAGATGACTTCTGTGCTTGCCCCAGTCGTGGCAAGGAGAGGCCAGCACGCTGATACCATCCCAGATGAAGCAGGCATGTGTGGCAGAGGAAGAGAGCGAGAAGTGATAGCAGCTGCTTTGAGGCCCAGGAAAGCCTCTCCCAGGGCTCCATCATCTGCTCCCTCCCAGTTCTGCCAAAGTCATCACATTCTTGAAGGCTCTGCAGTGCTTTGCTGCTGTGGAAAATCTGTCCTCAGATGTTTGAACCGCCAAAGTGATTTAAACTAAATGTGGTACACTTATCATCATTCTTCTGCTGGCAGACTCAGAAATATCATGCAGTAGCATTTGGATTTCCTTTTTAGTATTAAAGAATAATGTATTTTAAATTTTTCCTCTGATGAAGAAATACTACAAAAACAAAAAAAAACAAAAAAACAAACAAAAAAACCCAAAAAACCAAACCAAAAAAGCAACCAGATAAAATAGAGCAAGTATTATGCACTCATCTGCAAGAATATAGATGCTAGAATTTGCTTGAAGTCCGTGTTGTAAATCCAGGGAAATCTGAATTTAGGTTTTGCTGAAAGAAATCTCCTTATGTTAAGATGCATATCCTACACACAACCTTTATTCTGCGTATACTACCATCATGAGTCAGTGGGAGGAAGAATGCAAATGCCAATCTTGAGACTTTAAAAGTCTATTTTAAGATCATGAGCAATGCCTTAATCACAGTTATACACGGATCATAATCTATAAAATTATTATGGGGTGAGTGCATCACTGCTCAAAACTGCAGTCAAAGAGTGATTATGGGATTCTGTCAAACTAGAGGGCATATCAAGGAGGGGCCCATGAGGCTTTCTTCTGGACTCAGTAATATGCACAACCAGCATTAACAGTTAGGATGATGGACAATAATTTTCTTCCAAAATCCACAGATGACACCAAAGGGGAAGGTGACTGCAAATACTTTAAAAAAGGGGTACGATTCAAAGTGATCTTGATAACTTGGAGAAATAGTCCCAAAACACTGAGGTGATATTCAGTAAGGCTGAATACAAAGTACTGCATTTAAGAAGAATGACAGAAGTAAAAAATTGAAGGAAAATCTGGTTAGGTTGTAGGCAGTGTGGAAAGGATAAGTGTTCATTGTGAACTAGAGACTAAATATGAGTTGAATAACAGAACACAACACATATGCAAAAACTGGAAAATCATTTGATATTCTCAACATTAGTGATTTCTCAGATGAGGTACTGACATCCGCTGTTAAGAGAAAAGCCAGAGAAACTGACAAAGAATGAGTTGAGAAATTATCTGGGTTTTAACTGGTTTAAAGCACTAAGAAAAAAAAACATGACCTATATAGAAACTTGAAGTAATCAGTTTTATTAAGCGTTGAATAAAGGGGAAAAAAAATGATGGCTTTGATGTTCAAATTTATGAAAGACTCTTATGAAGAGAACAGGCTCAGCTGTATTGTATATCCATGCAAAAACAAGATGTAGGGCTTAATTAACCTTGGGAAAACTAGACTGGATAGCAGAAAAAGCTTTTTTGGTTATGTGACTGGTTAGCAAGAACAGAGATCTGTCTCTGAATGGGAATAAAATGAAAATGGAGATACATCTAGGAAGGACCTGCTAAATAATCCTTCCTCAGGTCTGAGAGCAGGAGAATGGACTGGATGATATCTCAATATCCCAGATTTCTACAATTACTCACATAGCATCTCCCAAAGGTGACATCTAGACATTTCTTTGCCATGTGGCTCTCCACAATATGAGGGAGTCATTTTCCACATAGCTGTGTGGAAATATAGTGGATGTGTGGTAAAAGAAATGAAAAAAAAAAAAAAATTAAAAAAATAATGAAAAGAAAATTTTGTGCTTTTGATATAACCAGAGATCAAAAGCACTAAGTATTACAGGAGTAACAATTTTTTCAGGGTGCCAGAACTGGAATTCTAATCTCCTGTATGATTTAGATTTCTTTCAGATGACTGGAGGTAAAGGTAAATTCAGGATATTTTTTTTGTAATGACAAAATGAAAGATTTCAACCCAAGGGTCTCTTCAGTCTGAGTGTACCTCAGAGGAATCACAGGATCTTCATATCTATATTGTATTTGTAGATTTGTACTATACCATCAAACTCTTGACAGGCTAGGTCCCCTTCTACTGTTTTTTGGCATGTGAGGATTGGGCCCAGGGGTTAATTTGTCTTCTTGACAGATTATCTGATGTTGTGATAGAGGAGATGTATGGAGGAAGCATCACCTGGCCAAATCAAATGGTTAATGTAGATCCCATCTTCTTTCTTCAATGTATCCTAGCACTCACCTGTAGCAATTCTTTGGCAGAGGTTTGCATTCAAAGAATGCAGTCTTCAGGTAAGTTTATTCTTGCACATGGCTACAAGCTCTTGCTGTTTGTTGACCAGTTAATCCTAAATACAGTTCCACAAATCCATGTGGCCCAAATATATCTCAAGCAAATTTTGCATGCAAGCTGTCAAAACCAACATTATTTTTTTGATTTTCCAGAGATCAGTATCAACACAGGTGATCACAGAGCAATAATGGTGGTTCATGTGTGTGGTAATCAGTAGTATAGGTAATTTCTTTCTATTATGAAAGTTTGACTGACTAGAGCATAACAAAATTAAGAAGTACTTTCTGAGCAATTTGATGATAGAAAATCCATTGTGGAAAAAGTTTGCCCATGTGCTGATGTGTATGACCAGCTGCTCCCTTTCATTTGTATTCAAAGGGCATGGGGCACTGATGTTTAGATTACTCAGGGTATTGGCTAAATAGATGGAGTGGGACATGTTATTTGCATATTGATTTGGTTTGTATGGAAATTATTCTGATGAGTTTTTACCTAATTAGATTATGCATTGCTATAGTGTGTATATTAATACAACAAGCTCAGACTAGAGAGCAGTTTAGGAAAATGGATATGCAAACACAAAAAATAAATTCTATTTAATTAATACGTATTACATATTTAATTAATAAACTTATAAATTTGGAGATTAGAAGTGGAAAAAACATAGGATTTAAGAACTTTTAGGTATGAGATATATCAGGTGTGGAGTCATTGGCTACCCGCAGCTGAACATGATGAAAGCTGAGGCCTTTTGGTCACTCTAACAAAGGGCTTTGCAGGCTAGGTGCTTAACTCTCACACAGCATGCTTCAATGTTCTTGTTCATGACAGTTTTAAACTTCTACTTAAAGAAGTAAACATGATGTAGGGTCTTACATGGGCAACTCCAGAAGTCTGTAAGGGGCAGCATATTGGTTGTAACAAAAGGAGACCAGATTTGACTAACAAGCTGTTCTCAGGATTTGTCAGTGAATAAACAACTATTCAGCAGCAGCTTAACCTCACAAATAATTATCCTATGTGTCTATATATGTCTATATATACACACATTTATAAATCACACTTTTGGCATTCCAGAGGTAAATGTGTTAGTGACTGGAGCATGCCCTGTTTAGCTATGTATGTCTTTCCAGATAAAACCAATGAGTGCTTGCTTCACTGAACACTGACCCAAATGTCAGTGAAAATTTAAAGACCACATCCACAGCTATTTGTGTCCTTAGACACAGTTGTCAGGGGGACCATCTAATGTCATGTGCAGGGCACAACCATTCTTGCTAATTAGCTATTAGTCTGGCGGAAATCTCTCCTCAATGAAGTTCAGTACAACTTGTGTACTTTCAAGAAGCAAGTCCAATACAATTTCACCAGCAATGCCCGTTTTCTTGTTTGCAGTGCATTGTAAGAACCCAATTTGTTACCTTACAATGCTTCTGTCAAACATCAAAGGGCACTGTATTTACCTGTTTTACAGAGATTCATCCCAGGAAAACACCAGAAGATGGAAACCCTAACCAAAGATTGTAGAAAAAGGATGTTTATTTATATGAAATAGATCTTTCCATTCTCTAGACTTCATAATTATTTTGTCTTTAATGTGAAGCCTCAGCCTTGTTAGTAGAAATTCTGCATTTCTATTGTTCTATTCTTTTCACATGTGAACTAATCATGTAACTGCTGCAGAGTTTAGAATTCTTTTTTTTTTTTTTCTATAACTTGAAGAGTAATTCTGAAGACCAGCAAATTCCAAAGCTCAGAAATCTGCCAGTTGGTCCAAGCCAAGCTATTGCATTGCTCCTGCACTTTTAGTAATTAGCATTGAAATAGTGGAATTTGGAACAGATCTGAAAATAGCTTCTTGGGTTCCAAATCCTTATAAAGAAAAAAATAGATGCATTATTACTGAATCATTATTCTAAGCATTTTACTCCATGGCAACATGCCCTTTTACTGTTGAGGACTTTTTGAGAGAGAGCAATAAAGCTTGAAATCAGATTTTACAAACCAGCCTGATAGAAATCCCAGGACCAATGTTTGTGGCCTGTTAGAAATCCTTCCTTCTCAGAATCTCACAGTCTGCCTCTTCAGATATTTTTGAGAGCATGCTTACATCTCCTGGGAGACACTCAGGTGCTCACTACTTGTGATGGGATGAACTAGGAGGGAGGAAACACAGGATGAGCAGCAGGTTTCTCTTCCAAGAGGGTTCATTGTGTGCATCCTTTACTTATGAAAGCTGTTTTGCTAAGCATTTGGGAATTGTATACAGACTTTTGGTGCCTACTCTACCAGTCTTTGAAGTCAATACGATCTATGTCCAGAGATTTCAAAGGGTTTTAAATGACAGCTTTCAATTAGCCTAGTAGTGGATGTTAGCTGCATTTTTAAGAGTGCAGGGTTTTCTGCCAGTCCTTCATCAGATGAGTTCTGGAAATATGGTCTAGCTGTTGATGGATGACATCTGCTTTTGAAACAGTGGTTGGGAGTTAATATAATATTGCCCTGGAATAAAGAGGAGGAATTTACAGCAGTCTAAAGAACAGAAATGCACAATGTGAGGAAGTAGGTTTTGCTCTCTTTACTTCAAAGGGATATCTCAGAATGTATAGTTGGTTTTGAATTAAAGTAGCATGTACTGGAAAGGCAGTTGAGATGATAGCCCGAAGCTATCAGAAAAAGTGAAATTTAATTACTGTCTTCAGCTTTGCCATGATGATGTTTTGAGGACATACCTGCATGATCAAAAACTACTGAAATGAAAAATTGCCAAAAGCTCTTAACGAATCAATGAATGAATAGTCCAACTCTTCAGTTCAACATTTCTAAATAACTGCATAATGATAGTGATCAATAAGACAGATAATTCTGTGTGCTTTTGAAACATACTCTTGAATGTGCAAAACAAATTGGAACTAATGACTACTCTGAAGTTCTATACATGACATATGAAACCCAGTATGATTTATCACTTCTTAGCTGCATGAAGGCTTAATGCAAGCTTAATCAATTAGAAAAGAATCGGACCAGGCTCATCCCAAACTTCATCCACCATGGCCATGTCAGTACACTGTAGCCTGCACTAATACGGATTAGCTTGCAAGCTAATACAGATTTCCTTGAAACCACCTTCCTCTTTTAATACAAAAATCAAACCAAACTAATGATGAAAGTTTTTCCAAGCTAACATCAGCTGAGGGGTATGTGTGTGTGCCCGTATTCCTCAGGTCATTTTTGTTTTCTGGCTCTTGCAGGACAGTTTCATTGATCATTGTGTCTGGCCCAGTCCATTTTTTGTCATTATAAATATTTAGCAACATACCTGAATTTCTCATTTAAGTCTTATAATTCATATGAGCTTGAAGGCATTGTTGATACTTAAGTAATAGAAATAGTCTCAGTCTTTTGTTTTCAAAAAGAAACCTCTAAGGCAGTTGTAAATCTGCCTATTCCAGGTCTAAAGGCTCAAAATGTCAGTAAATAGGGATAGCGCATTTAACTGTTCATTGACTTGAGCACTATGCATTTTGCTTTCATGTGTACTGTAACTGTAAAGTAGTATAGCACTGAAATAAAAGAACATTATACTTTACACAGAATTACGTAACCACTCATAAGCAAATGAGGCTTGATGCATTGGACGGCATGTGGTGGGAAGATCGCAAGATAAGCAATAGCACAGTCCTGGCTCAGATCACAGAGGAGCTAGAATCTGTGACACTCTCCTGGGAGACACAAGGGCACTTGCTGCACAGTGCAGGCACTCAGCTTATTCTGTGCAAAGCAGCTCAGGGCTGAAAGCACAGTAGCATTAGACCTCGTGCCCTGTCAAAGTCGTAGGTCATTCTACTTTCTAAATGCATGCTCTATTTAGCAGGTTGCTTAATGGAGCATGGCTTGGTGGTGTTGGTCTCTTAGATCTCTTTCAAACGTATTCTGAAAGTGTGAGCCAGATTGGCTTTTTGAAAAAATATCTACCGACATATGGATTCATCCATGAGCAAAGGGTACATGAAAAGAGGTATCTAATCCTGTACTGTGGTTCCTGCTACATGGCCATATGGCTAAAACCTTTAGTACTGCTGTTCAACTTGCAGGTTTCACAGACTCTTCTTTGTCCTTCTTTGCTGCCATTGGTAGTGTTGTTCACACCATTGGTAAGAACAATATATTTGAGGCAGAAGGGCTTCACCCTTCTATTCCTTTTCCCCAGCTCCTGTCTCCAGTGAACTCCTGTAGGATTTGGGGTGCTTTTTCCAGCATTGAATCTGTAGAGTCTACTTGCTTTTAAACCTTAATTACCTTAATGCGTAATTAGCACATTCTACTTTGTGCTCCTTTGCGCTCCTTTGCGATAGTGATACTTAACTACCATCTCAATACACTTCAGTCACTAAAAGCCAGTAGCTGCAAAGAGATAATTTTGTATTTCTTGCTAGATATTGCTGTAAACACTTCTGATTTATTTTACATGATCATACTTGTTGCTTTATTTCCAAGTAATATGCCTCTACTGAGCTGTATGTATGGATGCATGAACATATTTTAACTTCTTATTAATACCAGAACATCAGGTCACTAAGTTCGTACAATCTGACGAGACTCCCAGATCAAGTATTTACTTGCCTCCCCTCAGGAATTATACGCTAGGAATTGCAATAAGCAGTGGAAAGTGAAAGGCCATTAATCATACAGAGCAGGCAGTCTGGCAGATACTCAGTGTCTTCATTCTCACACCTGTATCCTGAAGTCAACCAAAATAGTTTGGCTGAATTAAGTAGTGATACCAATACATTTGTCTTCTCTGTTTTGGCATGATTTCAGTAGGCTCCACTTCAGAGCATAGATTTCTGTTGGGAATTACTGTGCATAAAGAGCTATTGAAATTAAAGCCAAAGCAAAAGCCAAAAGTGCTTAAGGTTTCCCCTTCTTCCAAGGCTGAATTTCATCCTATTGACACAAAGCCACCATGCTTAGAGTCCCATGGCTTTTTGTCTTTTACTCTGTATTTTCCCACTGTTGTATGACTGGGAACACAGAAATAATCTTCAGAAAAACTAGCCTCTTTGAAATCATTTGCAAATACACTCAGGATCTTGGCTGGAGACAGGGATAGAAATCTATTAGTTTCTCACTCTGAGCTTACATACTGCCAGAACAGTAGACACAAGCTCTTCTAACACAGAAAATTAAGATTCTTAGTGTTGTGTGATAGAAGCTAAGTTAATTCAGCTAAAATAAGCTGACAACTCTCAACAAAGGGCCAGATTCTTACAGCATCACTACAGAGAGCAGAGGTTTAAGCAGGAGCACTTTCACAGAGGACTTCAGGACCTACTGTGCACCTGAAGGATACCCAATCTTGATCCAAGAAAGCAACAATGTTTATCCTTCATAATCTGCTTAGTAAAATGTAAAATATGCTCTGTGATTTTCCAAAATAGTCTATTTTATCTATCTATTAATCTTCTCAAGCTGTTTTTTAGACAACTTTCACATGCCCATTTGAGCTATGTTTACATGCTGTCTCAGAAAGTTTTGTTTAGGAAATGGAAGAGTTTGTTTAAATTGTGGAGTTTGCTATTTGGAATTTGTGATTGAGCATCTTCTCTTGAATTCACCCCATCTAATATAAGCCACTTCTCTAAGACACAGGTCTCTGCAGGGCAATCTTCAGTCCTCCTGAGGTTTGCAGTTTTCACTGGCTATGTACAACTTGTCCAGGCAAGTGTCCAGGTGTACAAGTTAGACTGGTGTAATAAATCTGGAACCCGGCAATATTTTGGTTCTCCAGATGACATTATTGTTATCAAAGATTTTCACTGAAGTGCATTCTGTTTGTCTGAAGAAACACTGTGTTATTGGTTCTGTTAAATACATGTACTTTCTAGAGGCCCAAAAGTCATGGTTAAGCAAAGCTTTATACAAAACAAATTCTGTCTTAGTTGCTGACTTTGCTTTAAAATTACAGTGCATGGTAGTGTAAATACATAAAAGACCTGACAAAAAAAGACAGAATACTGATCATTAAGAAATTTAATTATTTTGACATTTCCTCTGAAAACACTAATGGGATTAGCAATCCAGGATATATATTTTTCCGTAGCTGATAAAACAAAGCAATTAAGTAAAATAGAATCATTAAGGGTGGGTATTATGGGACCTTTTCATTACAGTGAATGAAAAGTGAAGTGCTCACATGTCTCTAACAGTAATGGCAGATAGTATGTTTATTATTTCTCCTGCATATTGTCCCAGAATAATGCACCCTTAGGTATTTTGTTCTGCCTGATTTTCATTTAAGTAGTTCCTGAAAATTATGATATAATTTCTAAATGACCCTAGTAAATCCCTTGGGAGTAACTATCTTAGCACTGTGCAAAAAAGACACCCTCTAATGTCCTATGTTTCATGTTTGAATAGAAGAACACATCCTCATAAATTCAAGTAAGTAATTTAATCTGCATGAAATCAGAAAAATCAGTGACTTAAGTGAAAAATTTTGGCCTAAGTAATTGTAATAGAAATTTAAGTTTTTATAGAACCAGAATCATCATATGTTAGTCTCATAAATCCTCTTTGAATAATTTTCTGACATTTAGTTAGTATGGCTAAAGGGATCTTAGGATAGAAGAGTACCTGCTAAGATAACTGTTCTATCCATGTGGCCTTGTAAAATTATTCCCACAGTGGAAATATCAATATTTTATTCTGCCTTATCTATCAAAGGGCTGCCACCCTGACGTCCACAGATGACTTTAAATTCAGACAAGCTAGATAGTGACATTGACCCCAGTTTATTCTGCTTGTAAGTAGGTCTTAACTTTCATAGGCAGTCTAAAGAGCTACTTTATTTAGCATTTGGTATACTTGTCATTTTTTATCCTAAATGATTGCTCTTTATGTTGTTATTTTTGGATCATTAGATACTCTCTAATTGCTGTGCAATCTGCCCTACCCTTAATTTTTCATAAATCAGCTCTTGAAGCTTGCTAACCCCTTTCATTATTCTTTTCCCTGCTCCCAGCTCTGACAGTACCTTTCTTGAAATTAAATATTCTGAGCTGTGCACATCACCCCATAGTAGGAGCATGTCATGTTTCAGTTGTGCAGCTCTACTTGGACTAGTTCAAATCAGCCTGTACATACTAGGCCAAGTTTATGAGGCCTCATGTTAACCTTGGCAGCATTTCTTTGTTACAATATATGTGATGAAGGCTTTTATCACTGCATTATATTCATTTCCAAACTCCAGACAATATTGTATTTTCAAGGGAAACCTGCTGAGTGTGTTGTCAATCAGATAGCAAATGAGGAAGAGGTGTGCCTCTGAAAGTGTTTAGTAGAGCCACGGTTTTAGTCCCTTCTCTGACTAGGGAAGAAAAAGAACTGTTGGCAGCAGTAAGGGCACTTTGTGCAGTAAATGTGTTTAGCTTTCAGTTCTACTTATCTCTCCAAAATTATCAATATGCTGTATTAAGGACTGTTTCCCAAGCAGCAGTAAGGGTAACAGGGGAAAGTATATAGAAAAAGAGAAGGAAGATCACAGGTCTAAATCCCACCTGTATTAAAACAGGAGAGATATAGGGTCATATCATAACATAACATAACATAACATAACATAACATAACATAGCATAATCAGAATTCTTGGAATTCTTGGAAAAGATAAAATAGAACAAGACAGAAAAGATGAGCAGTTTACAGTGTGGTTAGGCAAGAGAAAAGGAAGGATGGTAGTGTGATATAGGAAGCTGCAAAAATAAAGGAACACCTGAATGTTGAATGAGTGAGAGGTGGGAATAGTGGGACATAAGGAGTCCTTGAAGCCAGTAGTGTTCTCAGCCACTAGAAGCTAAGTGCGTACTTTTCTCTTTATTCTGTCCAACTAGCTTCATATGTATCATCAGTCATGTAAGGGCATTCTGGCTCTGCTGTAGGAAAGTGTCCAAAAGGTAGTTCAGATCAGAAAGGACATATTCACTATTTGCTAGGTCTTTACTGAACTCTGTCATCTGTGCACCCATTCCTTTCATGAATTGGATTCCTAAATTAAGGAACGGCATTGATAAACTTTTTGGTTTAGAAGCAGTTTGAGTTGAGCTGTGATTCATTAATTTCTCATAAAAGCAAATTATAGGCTGATAATTGACCCAGTCCTTTCCAATGGATGTGAACTAGTTCACACTGGAAATCAGTTACCTAACTTCCCAAAGGTAGTTTTACTTTGTAGGAAAATGAAAATGAAAAGATTTTTGAGGATGCTCAAAGGCCAATGCTGTAATTGACATTTGTGAAAAGTGTAGGTTTCTCCACTTCATACTTCATCCAAGAATTTGGAGAAAATAATGAGTGCAAATATTTCGCCCTTTTTGCTTTGAATTATTTAGCAAATAATTTGTTTTGAGCTTTCTGGATTATAGAAATCCTGTGGAACTTTAAAAGTGCAGAGGAGGAGATTAAGAAATGCAAATTTCTGTTTCATCTCTCAGCTCTGTTGTTTTGAGTGTTGCCTCAGTTAAATTAACAACAGTCACAGATCATCGAAGTGTTGAAAAACTTTAGAATGCAGCATGTCCAGAGGATTTGAGATGGTGATGTTGGTCTTCAGGTTTACTGACAATCCCTGTGTTCTCCTGCCACTCTGATCTTGCTAGAATTTGGAATCCATACTGAAGCACCATCTGATCATAATGGAGAATATATTGAAAGGGGGCTGGATGGGGAGGCATGTACCACAGGGTCCTCTCCTATGTTATACTCTTGCCAACATGAAACAAAGCTACCCTCCTCCCCTCCTGTGACCCATGAACTTGCACTGATCTCATGTCATAGGATCTGCTGTGGCACTTTGAGGGGGAACATGGTACAAGGAACATGGAAAACAAATGCTGGCCTCCTCATTCCTTGAGTACAGAGTAAATTTCAATGCACTGAACATTCTCATGTTAGCTCAGCTGCCATCCCTTGCTTGGCGACAATCAGGTCTGAAGTGTGAGAAAACTCACTTGCAACCAACACAACTAAATTCCACAGTGGATAAAGAAATTATAAATTTTCAAAATAGTAAATGTATCTGATGAAAGATTCCAAGGGTGTGGAGACACCATTGTTGCCTGGACATAGTGCTGTTTAGTCAGCTTCAGTGAGTCCTGTCAGGAAGGCCTACACGTAAGCTAGGTGACTATAGGCAGTGCTGTCTGACGCTGCAAGTCTTTGTAGTTTTTGGTCTTTGTTCTGTTTTGTTTTGATTTCTGTGTTCCTCCTGCTAGTCCTTTGCTGATTCTGCAATAAATAAGAAAGCATACAGGTTGACTACTTACAGACAAGATCTTCCCATCTCAACAGATAAGGTTCCACAAACACAACTTGACCTGTACTGCTAAGAAGAAATACTGTACTTGAGGGAAATAGCTCATGTTCAGCTTACTGTAAATCTGTTTGAAAGGTTAAAATGTTCACTGTTCTGTGTCAGTTTTTAGTGAAGCATTTTAAATGATAGGAAGAAATACTTCATTTAGTTTAGTTTTGGTTCAAGAAAACATCCAACTGAACTTCAAAATGAAAATTTAGAGTTAAACTAAGAAAAAATAACAGACTTTATTTTTCAGTCACTGGGAGTTCAGTTCAGCACCTGTCTTTTCCTCTGCACTATGCTACCCTTCTCTCCAGATTTCTCTCTTCTTTGACTGAATAGTTAAGTTTCAGAAAATTTCTCATTGTATTACCTCACAGTTTTTCTTTTTAGATCTTTTATTTTCTCACACTTTGTAAACCACTAGTTCCCTCTGTAGTACTCCTCTGCTCTCAGAAGTATTTGCAATTTCTGTCCATTTGTTCTGAGTGAATTTCATTAAGGTTTTTATTTGTTCTACTCCCTAAATCGCTAAGGCTAACTTGCCATATTCCCAATGCATGCTTCCCCCTGCATTACATTCCTTCCTGTCAAGTGCCTTTGTGTGCACAGTTTCCAGTTATATGCCAGTGATCTTACACAGAGTGGATATGAACTAATTTTCAGACATGATTTAAATGATAACAGACTGAAACAGTTTTTATAAACCCTTCCAGATTTGCTACCAATTTTCTTAAACAAAAATGTATCAAGTTTGCCTGGAGACATTTCTTGTTTTTTAAGTCTTCCACCAATGATTTATTCCTACACTTATCCTTTGGCACAAGAGTGCTAAATCCTCTATCCCAAAGTCACAAGAGACTTTGAAAGTGAAGACAATGATGTGGGGCTCTTTTAGTTCTTGTTTTTATTTTGAATCAAACCAATACTCTCTCTGTATGTATGAATGTTTGTTTGCCTGAATCCATGATACCATCTGTACTGACTGCCCAGAGAGCCAGCTACCCTGGTGTTTCTGCAGCTGATGATGGCCAACAGCAGATGCTTTGGTTACAACACAGGGGCAAGGCCAATGTGCAATGTTATTTTTCCATCACACCCTCTCAGCCTCCAGCAAGTAACTTGTCAGCGACTTCCTGGGACAGAGTTGTCTTTGGGTTGAAAAGTCTCGGTAGGATTCCTCTCTCATGTTTTTGTCTGGTTGCTTTTTCAACCCATGTGTTCATGAATTCCTGTAGCAAGAAGTTTCAAAATATTAGGTATGTATTACATGGTTATTTCAGCCTAGTTATCTTGGATAGAAGTATACCTGGGAATTCAAAGACTGACAAGTCTTTTCCTTTAATTTCTTGGCTGTTTTCTCTCTCTTTTGGCATTTCCCCCCTTAAAATAACTTTGCTTTATAACTTCTCCAAGGAGGTAAAAACCTTGAGGAGAATCAAGGTGAGGAAAGCAATTCAGGCCTTTTATGAGGTTGAGACTGACAAAATTGAATAGGACTTTAAGAAAACATAACCCAGACAATTACCCCAAGTCTATACTATTGCTCTGTGGTATAGTCAGACAAATATATTAAGTAGATTAAGATATAAAATATGATTAAGCTGCAATGAAATATCTACATTAGTTTTTACTAGAATTCATTTGATTTACTTTTCTTAAGTGGACATTAATGGACACAGCACTGAGCAAATGATGAATTACAGATTACCCATCCCAGGAAGCACCCCACACAGGGCCAGGGTCAGAGACAGCGTGCAGGCCACAGGGCAATGTCCTGTCTCCTCCTCATTTTGGTGGAAGCAGCAGCTAGTTACAGAGTTAAAAAATACATTGTGGTTTGCAGTGAATCAAAATAAGTAAGGGAGACCAGCCAGTGCTTCCCTATTTCCCACCTACTCCAGTACGCACGCATGTCCTTATCAAATGTCAAGTCTGGCCAATCCACAAAGGAATTCTTTTTGCTGCTTAATCCCTGTGTGCTCTAACTGCTACTGTGTTCACCAGGGCTTTGCATCACATTCAGTACTCCTGTTGAAACCTCAGAGCACTGAACATTTTTTCCTGATGTAACATTATCAAGGACTTTATATTGAGTTTTTATCTTGTCTCCAATGAATGGTTAATCGGGTCACAGAAAATTCTGCCTGTTTGAAGAGGGAAATCTTTACCCTGTATTTACACAACTTACGCAAGATTTTCCCATTGCCAGCCCTGATGTATTTGTGGGTGGGTGGAAGAATGAAGGGAAAAATAATATTAGAAGTATAAAAATGGCTATGAAATAAGAACAAATGAAACTTTATCTATACTGTTTGAGTTTCTTCTAAAAATATTATGTCTTGATGTAAGTTCTAGTTTCACTGGTTATAGGGACTTTGATCTACTACAGTTACTGTCTTTTAGAAGAGGATGATGGAAGCCTTGGGGTATGTCAAAGGTGATGAAAGAGACATAACAGAATCTTCCTTTCAAATATAAAGCATACATGGTTCTATCAGATTAGCTGTAAGACAAATGTCCAACACTGCACCTTTCCCAGCTTTAATTATCCACCTGAGAATGCAGATTTTCTGAATGAAAGAATCAACTTCATTTTGAGTGGGTACAAAATCTTTTCTGGTAATGAACAACATAGCATTGTTATATCTTAAGTCCTTTATATGTGGTTTTAAGTTATTGTACAGCGCTAAAGTCAAATTATACACCAGGTTCTTTTGCTTGCATAACAAAATAAAATGTTTGGTATATATATATGTATTTCTTATGCTATCTAGACATACAGCTCTGCAAGAGTAATAGGTTAACTAGAGGATGGAACTCAGCCTACATAAGGATAGCAGATGGTATTTTCCCAAATACAACATTTCACTAACGGACTCGAAAGAAAAAAATTGTTGAAGTATGTGTATAGGAGACAAGGGCTGAGAAAATCTTTGTCTTTATCACTGTAATGATGTTGCCTAGGAATTTGAAATACATTTGCAACATTTATTTAACATATTTTCCAGCAAAGGATAAATGCTAAAATTTCATAAATCAGTGACTAGACTTGCAAGGATGATGTATGAAGGATATGATAATAGGTTAACTGTAAAGTGAGTCAGTGATAGAGATTAGAAGCCGTCTAAATTGATGGGCCACTTTATCCACAAAGTATACAAAGCAGCCAGAAGTACTCAGAAACACATGGGGAAAATAAACAAATTTATTGCTTATGCAAACATTTATACATTTCATGGGAAACCATCAAGGATAAGATATGGATGAAGAATAACATACTACCATTACTTCAGAAAGCCTTGGGATATACCATATAACTGCAAATAAGATATGTGAGAAGCTACACTCTTGTTTTGGAAAGGCCTGCCTTTGAAGCAGCTGAACTTATGGGTGGTGAATTGAAGCAATATATTAACATTCACCTGGTGTCTAGTCTGTAAACTAAGTTGAAACCAATGTATGTTCTCTGTGGCACAGTAGTTGAAATAAAGGAATCCATTTGTGTATTCAACAGGACATTAAGACCAAAAATTAGTCATCTTGCAATATAAGTCAATTAATGCAGCTGTAGTGATCAGTTGGGTCTTGCTTATTCTTTCTGATATTACCTCTGTTCATTTCCGTTGCATATATATATATATATATAGGTATATCAGCTCAGGAAAATCTTGCAGGAATGAAGGGAAAAGGGAAAAATGCCATTTTGCATTCTACCATTAGAAAGAGAGCTTAAGATAAGGGGAGTCACAGTTAAATAATTAAATAGTTGAATTTCCAGCTTCTATCTCCAACAGGTACATCAGTGTCACATTGTTTACAGCCCACATTTGCTAAGTGATCTTGCACACACCTCTCCTTCTTCATTTAAATTACATACAATATACAAAGGTGGAAATATCTCTTTAAGAAATACCTAACAAATCTCTGAGAAATGGGAACAGAAAGCACAATAGAAAGGTACTGTAAGTTTTGCTAGGAGCACAGGAAACTCTGAAGTTACCTTCCAATTCAGATGTTCGTGTATTTGGTTATAGACAGACTGAAATGTCCATTCAAGATCTGCTTCAGACAAAACAACCTTGGGACATTTGGGACTGAGGCCAGAGAAGAATTCAAATTTATTTTTATCTCTTTTGAGTAACGAACATAATGGCTTTACTTGTACAATCCACACGCTTCATGTTTTGAAGTAAAGGAGTGGAATATTGTTTGGGAAGAGCAACAAGTTTTTCATGAGGGGTGTACTCCTTACTTGGTCAACAAATCTGACAACATGGTGCAAGTTCTGAACCTTCAGGAAAGGACAAAATACTGGGCCAATGTTGTGGAAAAGGCAGTGGCTGATCAAATGGCCCTGCTCCAGGCAACACGGGGCAAGCCTGTGATGTGGACCCTGGGTATAGGTGAGCTGGGAATGCTGAGGCTATTAAACTGGAGCCAGGATGGGAAGTCTGAGGAATTCGGGTTGGAACTGAACTAGGATGAGGTCCCAAGGACTTGTGTCTGGAACATTCCTTATTTTGTATTTTTACATCTGATTGATCCTACTTCAGTTAGCTATCATCCACACCAAACTGCACCTTTTCTTAAGCCCCAGATAATGAATCCAGCTTTCTAGTAAGTTTTCCATCTGCTACTCAGTAGTTTTATCTAAACCATGTTTCCCTGGCTTCTTGAGAATATCATCCCCATATGTGAGCAGCATTAAAAGAATTTGAACTGTGTGATTATGTTTTCTCTTTTTCCATGTATTCCAGTCATAGAATCATAGAACAGTTAGGGTTGGAAAGGACCTTAAGATCATCTAGTTCCAACCCCCCTGCCATGGGCAGGGACACCTCACACTAAACCATGTCACCCAAGGCTCTGTCCAACCCGGCCTCAAACACTGCCAGGGATGGAGCATTCGCAACTTCCTTGGACAACCCATTCCAGTGCCTCTCCACCCTCACAGTAAACAACTTCTTACTTATATCAAATCTAAACTTCCGCTGTTTAAGTTTTAACCCATTACCCCTTGTCGCATCACTAAAGTCTCTAATGAAGAGTCCCTCCCCAGCATCCCTGTAGGACCCCTTCAGACACTGGAAGGCTGCTATGAGGTCCCCACGCAGCCTTCTCTTCTCCAGGCTCAACAGCCCCAACTTCCTCAGCCTGACTTCATACGGGAGGTGCTCCAGTCCCCTGATCATCCTTGTGGCCCTCCTCTGGACTTGTTCCATCAGTTTCATGTCCTTTTTATGTTGAGGACACCAGAACTTCACACAATACTCCAGGTGAGGTCTCACGAGAGTAGAGTAGAGGGGCAGGATTACCTCCTTCAACCTGCTGTTCACGCTCCTTTTGATGCAGCCCAGGATACGGTTGGGTTTCTGGGCTGCGAGTGCACACTGAAGCCAGCTCATGTTCATTTTCTCATCGACCAGCACCCCCAAGTCCTTCTCCACAGGGCTGCTCTGAATCTCTTCTCTGCCCAGCCTTTAGCTATGCCTGGGATTGCTCCAACCTAGGTGTAAGACCTTGCACTTGTCATGGTTGAACTTCATATGGTTGGCATCAGCCCACCTCACAAGCGTGTCACAGTCTCTCTGGGTGGCATTCCTTTCCTCCAGCATATTAACCGAACCACACAACTTGGTGTTATCGGCAAACTTGCTGAGGGCGCACTCAATCCCACTGTCCATGTCACTGACAAAGATGTTAAACAAGACCGGTCCCAACACTGACCCCCGAGGGACACCACTCGTTACTGGTCTCCAGCCGGACATTGAGCCATTGACCACAACTCTTTGCGTGCTGCCATCCAGCCAGTTATTTATCCTCTGAGTGGTCCATCCATCAAATTGATGTCTCTCCAATTTAGAGACAAGGATGTTGTATGGGACAGTGTCAAACACTTTACACAAGCCCAGGTAGACGACATCAATTGCTCTACCCCTGCCCATCAGTTCCATAGCCCCATCATAGAAGACGACCAAATTGGTCAGGCAGGATTTCCCCTTAGTGAAGACATGCTGGCTGTCACCAAGCACCTTGTTGTTTTTCATGTGCCTTAGCATGCCTTCCAGGACAATCTGTTCCAAGATTTTGCCAGGCACAGGGGTGAGACTGACTGGTCTGTAATTCCCTGGGTCATCCATTTTCCCCTTCTTGAAAATGGGGGTTATATTTCCCTTTTTCCAGTCATCGGGATCTTCATCTGACTGCCATGACTTTTCAAATATGATGGACAAATGAGCAGTCTCTCATTGCACACTAAATTCTACAGGTGCATTAGTTGAAGGATCCGTGCTTCATTTGCAGCAAAAACTGAAAAGTGTGACTGGAAAAGAAGTTGGGAAAAAAGAACGAATAATGGTCTCCTAGCTGAGGATGTTATAATCCACGTAACAGATTAAATTCTAAATGCACATCTGCCAAAAGTTCTCATTGTTACCCTGGGCAGGTCATTCACCCAAACATCTCACAGGTATTCTCTGGTTGCGTTTATTATCTACTGATAGGCATCAGAACAGCTAGGCTCATGCTGTGTATTTGCAGAAGTGACAAATACTGCAATTCAGACTGTCAGAAGTTCTATTATTTAAAAGATTTGAAGATTTTGAAACACAGATTTGTTCCAAATCGATATGTATTCTTGATGTAGTATGTAGATAATTTCTGGTGAAACAATTTTTATTAAACAAGCAATTTCAGAGTATTTCAACAGAGTAGTTAATTTTTAGATTGTATTTTCACACTAGAAGTCTATCACCTTTTTAGATGTTTGAAGCACCATTTAATAAAAAATCAAAATTCAAATTAGGCATTTGGTATTCTCAAAATTCAATCCTTCTCTCAAGATGAAATTGCAGAGTACTGAAATAGAACCATGTTTGCAAAAAGTGTGGCTTCAAGAGAAGCATCCATTCTAGGATATAGGTGTTCATTTATGTTTCCATCACTGATACTATTTACAGTGCCAAGTCAGCGCACTGGGGTCCTGAACACAGTTTACTTTACTATGTTGATATTCTGAAAAGTTAGGATGCTGCAGTCTCAAACAGGCCTTTTTAAATTAATGGTTATTTTTTTACCTTAATGCATCCATGTCTTAGTTCTCCAGCCAAAAAATAAGGATAATAAGCTAGTTTTGTTGGAATATTCATAGATAGCAGTTATAACTAATAAATTAACCTATGAAGAAGTTAATATTTCTATCTTTTAGCAGGATTTGGATGTTGTGCAGTAAATAAGACCTGGGGCCATACTCTGCAAAATTAAAAGAGCCAAGTTGCTCAGGAGTAATTAAGTATCAGCTATTCTATGCCCTGATGCAGCTGAAATGGAGAGACAAAGCAGTATATGATCACACACTAAAAGAGCACCATAAACATTAACACCAAGGAACTTAAATGAGATTTTATAAGTAACCAGACTCTGGTCTGTTTGCTCTGTGAGAATGTGCAAATTAGGAGGGATTGCAAATTATGAATCTTAATAATGCTGCCAGAAGAGTAATTGCAAAAATTATTTCAATTAAGTGGAGGTTGCTAGAGACTCTCGTGCTCTTTTAGCAAGTTTGAAGGAATAGATACATATAAATTATACTGGGAAAAAACAGTCTGTATTTATTTGCATTTTGCTTGCTTCTCAAAGCAAGTTTTTTCAAGCTAATTAATGAAATATGTACAAAACATGTGCTCTACTAATGTTTCCAGTGCCAGCAGATTTCAGAAGTCTCTTCTGTCTGCAGTTTCTTATTTATTAACTCTAGGTCCAGCTGTAGGATCTGTAATGCAGCTACAGAAATTCTGATATTCTATAATAATCCAAATATTCTTGTATCATATTGAAAAAAAAAGCACTGAATGCTAGCTATTACAAATTCTCATAAAAAACATTTTGCCAGGCTTTTAAGTTGTAAACTGTGAGTGTAGCTACTCAAGAACTGTTATGAACATGCAAGAATTGTTAAATGAAAAGAAAGATGCTGTTGCAAAAAACCTCTCTCCCTTTTTTAATAAACACAAAGGAATTGTTTTGAGGGAATCACAAAGGTGTCAGCACTCAGATTTTCGATGCCATCCAAACCTAAGAAAGAGAGAGAAAGGATTCTTTCTTTTACGCTTTCCTATCCCTCTTTCCATAACAACAAAAAATATCAGTTTGAGCCTTACTGAGGATTTAAGAATGCTGTCATTGGAAAAAGGGTTGTTTTTACAAACACAATGAGTTTTAGGAAACTTTTAGGAGAATATTTATCTGTCTTTCAAAAATATTCTTTTAGAACTATAAAATTAATATTTTTTCATTGTTACTATTATTAATACAATGTGAACATTCACAATGTTTACTAAATGAAAACCTGCTTGAATACAGAGTATTTATATTCACCTGAGGATTAGCTCTCTATAAGGCAGCTATAAGGCATCATTTAAACAACAGACCTTCAAAAATAAGATAGGCAGCACTCTCTTCTGAATTTTTAAGAGCTGTTTGTATGTCTGTGTGGACAGTTTACAGGATTGCTTTAAGAACTGTGAAAATTCAAACACTGCATTTGGAATTACTTATATATAAAAACAGGCATGTTCGAACTAACTTGAAACAGAATCTGAATTTCTGCTAAAAGCTAATTCAACTAAATCTGAGAAGTAGTGAATACAGGAAGGACCTGAAATTGGAAGGCTATTTCCGGAATTCCTGACAGAGGTCATGTGCATGAACTGAAGAAGTTCCCAGTAGTGCTGATGTGGCTGCTATGCCAGCAAAGGATGGCAGCAGCTAACACCCATATTATGTGGAGCCCTGAAGAGATGTTCTCTCTTGTGAAACTATGCAAGGAGGAAAGTAAATTAACTTTGGATGAATCAAGCAAAACAAAGCACTCTTCTTATATTTCACCTTCAGTTCTTTTGTTCTCTCAACACAATAGCCTGCCTTTTTCACAAAGAAACAAAATGACAAAGGAGGAAGCTGACTGGCAGCATCATGAAATATTACCTGCTGTTTCAGTGTTCTTCTGTAACATAAGGGTATCACCTTAATACCAACACCAAAGTATAAAGAGCCACAGAATATTTTGTAAACCCACTGATTACATTTATCTATTTCTTCTACTGGTCTAAGAAAATACTACGATATCTTTCTGTTTTATATAGCAGCAGACTTTCCTGCTGAACAACAAAATAATCCAGACTTTAACCTTTGGTAGAGGGTTAATGGTGATTCAGTTTGCTGACTCAAAGCAGTTCTTCAGACAACTGATTTAACTAAATTTAAGTACTTCTTTTGACTTTGTGTGTCTCATTTATGATTCTTCATTGGAGTCTTATACACTATTTCTTCACTATGAGGGTGGTGAGGTACTGGCATAGGTTGCCCAGAGAAGCTGTGGCTGCCCCATCCCTGGAAGTGGTCAAGCCCAGGTTGGATAGGGCTTTGAGCAGCCTGGTTCAGGGGAAGGTGTCCCTGGTCATGACAAGGGGGGTTGAAATAAGATGGTCTTTAAGGTCCCTTCCAACCCACACCATTCTGTGATTATAACAGTGAGGAACTGACTGATGGACATCTCTCGACTGATTACAAACTATGCTGTTACACCATAAAACAGAAGTCAGGTCTTAATTAGAATAAAAAGTATTTCAACACTGACTTAAATGGAGAAGGTTCCCCCCCTTTCAGAGGT
The DNA here is from genome assembly GCF_037157495.1 of Lathamus discolor. Taxonomy (NCBI): domain Eukaryota; kingdom Metazoa; phylum Chordata; class Aves; order Psittaciformes; family Psittacidae; genus Lathamus; species Lathamus discolor. The sequence continues at coordinate 86,778,187 of NC_088885.1, forward strand.
AACATCACTCTCCAAACTGTGACCTTTTGTGTATCAGGGAGGGCACCAGCAGATGTTTTCCTCTTTTCTAATGATAAAAGGACTGTAGTTGGTACATATGATTGTTTTGCCTCTTTTTCACTTATGGTATCCCTCCAAACATGGCAAAAAAAAATTGCATATCTAATATAACAAGTCACACTTCCAAGTGGCTTTTGAGGAAAAAAGTGCTTGAGATCCTGTCTGACCCTCTGTTTATTCAATCCATATGGTGAGGTAATTTCTTGGTATGGCACTAAGTTAAAACTACCTTTTCTGCTCTGCCAGGTCCTTTTAATATGATGTTCTCTATATGCAACATATACTGGGGTTAATGGAAGAACTCAGAGCATGCCAGTTTGATTTTTACTTTATATGATTAACATTATAGCAGATCTAGCGTTACTAGTTTCTGTGATAAAAATCCCCTTGCATTCTGACAAGTGTTTCACAGTTGTTTGTGCCGACATCCAGCACTAATTGGTTTTTGGCATTTAAATGAAGCCATCCACCCTGTAGACTTGTCTGGGAGATTACTCCAGAATGCCTTGTACTCTGTGCACATATAGCCCCCTAATTATCTTCTCTGAAGGTACTTTCCCACACATACCAGCTGGGCACAATGTTGTCTGTGTAAGCACGAAGCGTCAGGCTGACTTGAAGTGCTTTTTCTGAATATAGAGAGTACCTCAGAACTTTTGCTGCACAGCTGGGCTTTTGCTAATGAAGCAATTAAAAAAATATAAAAATCCACTCCCCTCCCTCTCCCCCACCCCAAAAAAAGACACTTCCCCCCCCCCCATTTATTTGTAAAAGAGAATAGAGGTTTATTGTTTAAACTAAAAAGTTCTCAGTGCTTTAAATCAGGACTTTCCAGGTTGAGCTCATCTAAACCTTCCAGGTGAGTAAAACACCTTTACTCAATGCCACAGAGACTGTCACAGAATCACAGAATCCCAAGGGTTGGAAGGGACCTAAAAAGATCATCTAGTCCAACCCCCCCACAAGAGCAGGGTAACCTACAGTACATCACACAGGAACTTGTCCAGGCGGGCCTTGAATATCTCCAGTGTAGGAGACTCCACAACCCCCCTGGGCAACCTGTTCCAGTGCTCTGTCACTCTTACAGTAAAGAAGTTCTTCCTGATGTTAACGTGGAACTTCCTATGCTCCAGTTTACACCCATTGCCCCTTGTCCTATCACTGGATATCAAAGCCAGTTAAACGACAAAACAATTGTGTAGCAATGTGTGTATGTATGAGAGTATGAGAGGTGTTACTCATGATGAACGCAAAAGTCATTTACCCTTTAAGGGGCTGATATAAGAGGTTTCTCCACTCATTTGCTTTTTGGCCTGTTAATTAAGTGCTATATGCAAGCATCCTAGCAATACTAATCTCCAAAGGTATCTTATATGAGCCAGTGTAAAGACTGGTTTCACTTTTCTTCCTACCCTGTGTCAATGTCAAGACAAAGAAAGTGATAATTCATGCTGACGAACAGTTAAACATATGACTTTGAGACACCTGGAGATGAGAGGTTAGAAAGAGAACAGGAAGAGGATGACAGCTCTGGGATTAAATCTGTGTCTTCTGGCAGATGTGCATTATCAAGGGAGATAATAGAAGTAGGAAGCAAAGCTAAGAGCACATGGGGGAGCAACGCTCATGTTCTCATGCCAGCAGACCGCCTACTGAAAAATAAAGTAGAGCCTTTCTATGGTTAGGCTAACAGCTGGTGGCTGCTTGAGGTGGTGTGTGTCAGCTGTACACCATGCTGATAGTCATACGTGGCTTGAGGGCAAATTAGGGCACAGATGGGAGGAAAATCTTTGCATGTAAATTGGTCCACTAGCCAACTTTAAATGCTTTGTACTGGAGAAGAGACAAAGCAGTTACAAGGTAGCCAGGAACGGAGTCCAGAAACTTCAGTGTTGTCTTGCTGTGTCCAGCCTTTCAGTGATGTAATGGCACAAAGCTTCTCTTAGGAATTAGCTCTGCTGCTGCCAGATCTTTCAGCTCCAGCCTATGTACAGCGTGAAGCATATGCTGTGGGAACAGAAACAAGGAATAAAGTCTGTTCACTTCAGATGCTATTTCCTTTTCTTCAGGGGAATGCAGCTGCAGATGCAGGTATACTCAGTATAAGGGCTGAAGAAATGGAGGTTCCCTGTGTTGTAAGCCATGAAAAGCTTTTGTTTCCCCCAATCTCCATAGAAAATGAAGCAACAGCAGTGTGAGGAACACAGAAAAAGTATCTGCTATATTCTCTTTAGCTAGAAGGTTGTGGAAGCAAAATCAGACTGCCACAACTATTCAGAACTTATGAAGGACAGAAGCTCAAGATGTGCAGACCATCAGGGAAACAAAACAACAAAATAAGTGACAAAAAAATGCCTAAACCAGATGATTGTTCAAGTAGTTCTAGAAAAAATGTTGGCAAAAAAAATGTCCTTTTCAATTTTTGCTTTTCTGCTTTTGACTTTTCATGGAGATCCTTCAGCAGACCAGCAAACATGTTAAGTAAACCAAATGACCAGGTTATTTTCATTCCATGAGTGTGCATCTACTTAAAGCAACCTCATCAGAGCAAACCTAAACACTAATGAAAACAAAGCACAAATATGGGCAATTCTAATTCAGACTTTGTGATTTATCTACAACAGCTACAGTGCAGCTACCACAGAAATTAATTTATTTCCATTATCTGACTGAATTTCTTTTTATCTCAGTTTTGCCTTAAAGAATATGGCTGTGCTTTTCTTATTCTAAATGTAGATACTGTCACTGAAGTACCTTCAAACTCTTTTAATTCACAAGGCATTGGAACAGCTGTTTACAGAACAGTGTGCTGTCATCATCGTTAGATGATGACAAGTCCTGACAAAGATGACTACAAGTCCTGAGACAAGCAAGAAGATCTGGTTTATTTTCAGAGTGGGAAAAAAGTATTGTTGTGAAGTGTGGAAAAAATACTCTTAAATCTAGGCAGCTGCTTTCCAGAGCAATAAGATTTTGTTCAGAATTGTTTCAAAGAAGAACTAAGAAACACGCTATATTTACTTGTGGATGGTACATTTTGCCTTTGCCAGGGTTTGTGGAGGCCAAACTTGTTTCATTCAAATTGGAAGGATATCTCATAAGGAAGGGTATTCACTTAGGATCTGACACATCTGGGACATGTTCCTTATTCTGTTGTAGATTTATTGCATGAGTTTACACAGGGCATCCAAATCAGACTTGAAAAGAACCTAATGTCAAAATGCAACACTGAGGCATCACTAACATCCATTACATCCTAGTAGAGTTGTAAGCACAGAAAGACATGGCACTGTTCACTTTTGCCTGTGCGTAGGTGATATTCTGAAACCAAGACTGGTGTGTTGAAAGCATAACTGACTTACAGAATTAAGCAGCTGCAAAACAAGAGTTTCTGATAAAGCTGTGTGCTGTTTAAAGAATCATTCTGCGGTTAGATAACCATTGGGCCTTATTAAAAGTAAAAACTTGACCTGTATCTCCCATATACTGAGGGACATATGCCAGGCTGTTGAGTGTGCTTCAGTGTATTGCTCAGACTATTTTTGAAGCTATTCAGTTTGTTGGTACTTTTCCTCTGAACAATTAAAACAATTGTCTCTCAGAATGAAGAAAGAAATCAAGAAGCTGAGTCTCTGAGCCAATTGGGAGGCGAGAGAATTGAAAGGAAAGCCCCACCTACTTTCCAGGTGGCTGGGTTATACACCTTCACAGAATTCCAAGGTTGAAGAGCTTGAAAAGGGCCTCTGAAGTCAATGAGTAAGACAGAGGTCCTCTGAAGCTGTAGATTTTACTCTTAGGCTATACCTAAACTGCAGGAAATAGGAAGAGTTCTCAGCATCCATACTGTCTTGTCCGATCTAGCTGATCCTTATTCTGTGCCAAGGTGAGATTTAGGTATGTACTTTTTTCCTTTCTCACTTCCCCCTCTGCTGCTGCCATTTGCATGGGATGAAGCCCTCAGTATATGGGCTGACAGGACACAAATTGTCCCCATTTGTGAAGTAAGGATAGTACAATATTACCAAACAGTAACACTTAGTGAGTTTTCCAAGGATTTAAGCTTTATGAATGTCTCAGATGAGCAATCACTTCTGCTCAATTTATTTCTTTCACTTAATAGTAAATATTAGAGGAAAAATATAATTTAGTCTTTGAGCCTCCCCCATTTCGTAACAGCTTGTTTTGTCGGTCTGGGTTTTATGTAGTCTTCCTTCCGTTTAATTTCCAAAACTTGGTGCCACTGTATGCACATTCACCAGGACATGATAGGAAGTGTGTAAGGGGCATTAGTCTCCAACCTGCTGTCCTGTGAGTTTGCAGTCATTTTGAGTAGACACAACCCTTCCCTGCTCATAAATGTCTGCCTCGCCCCTTCCTCTCCCAGCATCACTGGAACAGAAACAGCACTGAACAACCTTCCTCCAAAGATAATACCCTTTCTTCCAGATACAGGCTGCTGATAGTTTCATATATGATACATTATAAATCTACACATCACCGGCCTAAAAGAGGTCCCAGAGGGGAATTCATTTTGTGGGAAAAGGCTGCGAGAGCTGTGCTCTTTCTCAAGGGAGGGGAAAACATTTCATGCTGAGCTAAAAGCTTGTATTTGTTATTTTTAGTCAAACTAATAAATCCTCCATGTTGGCAAAGATAAAACAAAGCACATGAGAAAAGAAATACATGGACAAAACCATGTCATGTTAGAGGGAGCAAACAGGCAGAGTCATATCAGAAGAGTCTCTAAGGAAATAAAAACACAAATGCTTTCCTACATTTTATGGGAATATTCTTTTTGTTCATTTTATTTATGGTCAAAACTTGAAATGAGGCAGTATTTGCTTGTGGGAGGGGCTAGCATTTCACCAGTTGTGCTAGAAAGCGCACTTTCAGTCTGCAGCGACAAGATTCAGCTAGATATTCAATGTTTGTTTAATTTAAACAAAGTGAAGGGAGAAGGATGGAGGAAGGAATACAGCCACCACCAATAATTGCCCTAGTCCAGTCAAAAGGAGTTTGCCAAGAGATTTAACAAGCCTTGGTGTCCAAAGAAATCATAAGAAATCATAAAGATGAACAGTCTGCTGGGAATGTTTATGAGATGATTTTTACCAATGCAAAAATGTGCATGGAGAAAAAGTGTTTTTTTTCTCCATGAATGAGTATGATGTAGAAAAATGCATGGCAAGAAGATATCCTAATGAACTATACAGTCAGCAAATGGAAAGAAGCAGCACAGGTGAATGAAAGAAATAACTGATGGGTTTAGAACAGCTTCCCTCCTCTACCCCCCCTCCAAAAAAAAAAAAAAAAAAAAAATAAGAGAACAAAAAGGAAGTGGAGAAACAATATATGACTACAAGAGGGAAAGGAGCTTTGCATTGTAGCCACTAAATACAATATTCTGAGAAAACTAATGCTTAATACTTTTGTCAGATATGCAAACCAGAAAAACATAAAGGCTTGCTCATTTATGCATCTCTAATCATAGAATCATAGAATCATAGAATAGTTAGGGTTGAAAAGGACCTCAAGATCATCTAGTTCCAACCCCCCTGCCATGGGCAGGGACACTTCATACTAAACCATCCCACACAAGGCTTCATCCAACCTGGCCTTGAACACTGCCAGGGATGGAGCACTCACAACCTCCCAACCTCCAATGGCAACGCATTCCAGTGCCTCACCACCCTAACAGGAAAGAATTTCCTCCTTATATCCAATCTAAACTTCCTCTGTTTAAGTTTGAACCTGTTACCCCTTGTCCTGTCACTACAGTCCCTGATATCACCTGGTGCATTTCACAAATTACATCCAAAAATCAGCTTTTACAGTCAGTCTTTGCATAAAGCATATGAATGATTGTTTCAGCTTAAATATATTTTTTAAAGTGGGAGATCTACATTATCTAAGAGATATCTTAGATATCCCAAGAACAGAGTAAGTTTTTACTGGAATAAGTGATTGCTCAAGTCAGTTTCTGGTCTTCAGGACAAAATACTTTACTTGCAAGGAGACTTAAATTCTTTCTTTGATAAAAAATAATGTCCTTAGTGAGTAATAAAAAATCTGACACAAAAACTTCATAAATATAATTTATGTTATAACAATAGCACAGCTATGGATTATTAATGTTAGCAAGATATTTTCTGCAGGTTCACAGGGTGCAACATATGAAAATTAAAGGTTCAAAGGTCAGAAGAATATGAAATTGGCCCTGCAGAGAAGGACTTGGGGGTGCTGGTCGATGAGAAAATGAACATGAGCTGGCAGTGTGTGCTCGCAGCCCAGAAAGCCAACCGTATCCTGGGCTGCATCAAAAGGAGCGTGACCAGCAGGTCGAAGGAGGTGATCCTGCCCCTCTACTCTGCTCTTGTGAGACCTCACCTGGAGTACTGTGTGCAGTTCTGGTGTCCTCAACATAAAAAGGACATGGAACTGCTGGAACAAGTCCAAAGGAGGGCCACGAGGATGATCAGGGGACTGGAGCACGTCCCATATGAAGACAGGCTGAGGAAGTTGGGGCTGTTGAGCCTGGAGAAGAGAAGGCTGCGTGGGGACCTAATAGCAGCCTTCCAGTACCTGAAGGGGGCCTATAGGGATGCTGGGGAGGGACTCTTCATCAGGGACTGTAGTGACAGGACAAGGGGTAACGGGTTCAAACTTAAACAGGGGAAGTTTAAATTGGATATATAGGAGGAAATTCTTTCCTGTTAGGGTGGTGAGGCACTGGAATGGGTTGCCCAGGGAGGTTGCGAATGCTCCATCCCTGGTGGTGTTCAAGGCCAGGTTGGATGAAGCCTTGTGTGGGACGGTTTAGTGTGAGCTGTCCCTGTCCATGGCAGGGGGGTTGGAACTAGATGATCTTGAGGTCCTTTCCAACCCTAACTATTCTATGATTCTATGATTCTAAAGAAAGCACTTAATGACCCAAAGACCAAACTGATATTTGTGGAGCTCCTTTTAACGACTTTTAAGTCTTTCTAGGTCCAGTAGTATTCAGAGTTTTCCTGATCTCAGCCTACACTCCTCAAGGGATAATTATTAGGAGACTTTCCAAAGCTGAACTGATTACAAATGTTTGGAAAGATAGAAGTTAATAAAATAATTAAGATGATACTCAAATAAATAAACTTTAGTTCTCCAAACAGGGTGTATGACAATTACAAATTAAATTATTTAATACATCAGATACTTCATGTTGCATGTCTTGGAAGAACTGCTTACAAATATAATCATTTCAGAAGTGATTGTAAATGTAGGATATTCGGAGAGCTAGTGTTTGTAAACTTATTCTGTGCAAAACTCACCGGTTAGTTTAATTCTGCCAACTGTGTTTGCAGAATGTGTTTTGTAAGAATAACTATGTTTGCAGAATAACTGACTCTGCAGTCTAGATTATGAATGTGCTTTTTATTACCAGGTAGTAGAAAAAGAGGTAAAATAATAATAGGGAAGAAAACAAATTGTAAAATCCAACATACATGCACTCTACTGAGAAAGTGCTAAAGAGCAGTGATTTGGCAGGCCAAAGAAGTGTACATGAGGGGAAGAGGAGGGATTCCAGCAGAGGAAGTCTTTTCTTGAGGTGCACCATTTTGTTTGTCTGGATTGTTAAGAGCAGAGTAGACACATCATACAGATTTGAGAGCACTGCTTGTGGTTTTAACTTGATCGATAAAATAATGCAATTCATAATCACTTCATGCATCCCACATCTCCCCGAGGCACTCATTTTGTTTAAATTGTTGAAAGTAGTTGAGCGGAATTTCACCCTACTTTACCCTAATGGAGGAAAAGATCTGACCTCAGGTTGGAGATACCATAAACTAGAGGGCAAACTGTTGTACATGTAATTAATATTTATCAAAGACAGCAACCATAAAATATATATTACTTGGATGTCACTTGCTTTCTTCTTCCAGCATTTCAGAGCCCATGTAGTTTAGCACTAGCAGAATGATGGATACACGTGCCACTCTCAGCATTTACACTCAGGCAGTGATCGATTAGGCATGAGAAAGGAAAGGAGCAGATAAGATGCATACCCAGACAAAGCCATTCAATAGTCACTTAGTAAGGAAACAGGTAGAAATTCAGCCAGTCTTTAATTAAACTCACAAAACCAAGGAATTGTCAGTCTGCATTTGGACAAAAAGCAAAGTCCATGCTTTTAAACAAACAAACAAACAAAAAAAAAAAGTACAAAATTAGAGGAAAGGCATCTTTATGTTGAGGTTGAAGGAGGGAATTGGCAAATTAATTGCTGCTTTAAGACAATCAGGCACTGAAAAACAAGAAGAAGGGGAGATTTTTTCCCTTTTAGTTTGTATGGCAAAACTATAAGAATGATTTGTTACATTCTATAAAGATATTCTCCAAGATATTATTTTTTTTCCTCTCCTGTTTCTTCTGAACACTCCATAAGCAACTGGAAAACTTGTAAATTTATGACATAGGTTGTAATGCAGCTGTTTCCTTGAGGGAGAAGCAATTGTTAAACTAGCACCAGCTTTATCATATACTAGTGACTAGGAAAAAAAAAACACTATTTAAAATTCCATTTTCTATTTTTTAACTCTTTTGTGAGTTACAGTTTAATTCTAATGCCTTGAATAGCAGCCGTGAGAATTAAAAATAAAAAAATAAAAAAATAAAAATCTCTATTAAAGACTCAAACTGTCCGATCTGTTTAGGGAGGGCTTAAGATATCTCCCCAGCCAGTTCTTTGTTAACCACAGAGACTTTGCTAACTGAGCCAGGAATAACTAAGCTTGACACTAAAGATATATAAAGTGTATGTTAATCTTTTTGCCACCCAGAAATTACATTTAGAATCATAAATAATTTAGTTTGGAAGGGACCTCTGGAGGCTATCTGATCCAACCTCCACTCAAAGCAGGACTAGCTTTGAAGTTTAGTCCAAACTTAAACTCAGATTAGGTTTCTTAGAGCCTTAGCTATTCAGGTTTTGAGTAGCTTGAAAGCTGGTAATTCCAGCCCTGGTTTACTCATTCCAGAAAGCATAACACTTGTCATTAATTCATGAGAGAAGTTTTAATACAGATTTAAAGTCTCTTTTTCCCAACTCCTCTCTTCAGGCAGAATTCAGAAGTATTGCTTCTAATGCTGCCCTTCACATACAAAGTGCCAGAAGACCACTAGGGCACAAGTCTTTTGCTGAGCACAACCACCAGAATTCTGCTTGGAGTAATTTGCTGTCATACAGGATTTAAGGGGAATTATCTTCATCTAGGTGGACACAATAGAGCAATACCATGTGGCATAGCTGCTTTAAGCATGAACTGTGATCAGGAAATCCCCACACTTTCCTCTAAAATTCAGTGGTTTGGCTCCAAAGCCAAACTAACTCAACCCCAGTCACCTACTGCTGCCCCGTTGCAGTTGCCTTTCAGTGTGGTCCAGACCATGCAGGGAGAGGCAATGGCAATGCATGTAGCACTCCACAGGTTTGTCAAGGCAATGGCCATCCATGTAGCACTCTACGTTTGTCCTCCAGAGACATCAAAATGCCTTTCTAGGGTAGAACGGTCAGTATTTAGTCTAGAAACAGATTCTTTTATAGAATTTATCAGAGATTTAATTTAGGCAAAGAGCATTGGCTACTTGGTGTTCATCTGTGCCTCTGTGGAGTAGATAGGGATTTTGTGTCTCAGTTGTATTGTCAATTGTTAACCATGTATCTCATTTCATTGCTCTAAAATCTGTTCTATTTATTTCCTCTGTTGTCTGAATGGCTTTTACCTCCTTTGAATTGTATTTCTTAACTGAAATTACTGAGCCAGCATTTTGCTTCCTTTAAACTTTTCAAGTAACTCTTTAAAAAGGTGGTTATCTTTAAAAGTGTCTAAAACGATGTGTGCATGTGCGCTTTAAGCTGCAGTCTAAACAACTGTCTGCTATCACTGGGTATTTTTGAAATCAGAGTTTAGTAGCAGTGCTGTTTCTTAGCTAATCTAAGGAAATCCAGCAAACATTTGCTATGGTTGTCATATGCCCCCCCCCCCCCCCCCCCCCCCCCCCGCTTTGTTCTTTACTGGCTGTCCTTTTCTAAGTACTGCTTGTGTTTAATAATTCCAAATGCTATTGATTTTTAACTGATACCTAAAAAAGCTATAAAGACCAGCACCTCCTGGACTGTATCTTCAGCTCTTAGATGGTTATACTGTATGAGTCATATTGATTTGAAGGGAAAGAAGCTAACAGCAGCACTTGGTTTTAGATCAAGAGAAGTATTTATCTTGAACTTCTACTCCCACTCATGGAAAGAAAATCTGTGATCTGAAAACTAATATAATTGTTTATTTGCCACAACCACAGAATCAAACTGTGTTTTGTGAAAAGATGGACAGCACTAGTTCATGCTCCAATCATGTTCAATTATTTGCACTTAAGACTGCTCTTATGGAACAGGGCAAGTGATGACAGTTACACAGAGAAAGTATATTCTTAATGGCCAAAACCTACTATGCTAATGATGAACATAAAACTTTGTCATATGCAAGCTTCCATGCTACTTCAGAGAATTAGCACTGTTCTGAAAAGGGATAAAACAATAATTAGAAAAAAAAAATAGATTAAGGCTTTTGTTAAACTAGAATAGCTGTTTAGGTATTTTGCTCAAATCTTATCAGACTGTTATACAGATGAACAAAGAAAAGGGTTGTTTTTCTTTCTTTTCTGCAATAATAAGCATGGCTGCTGATCTTGGTGCAAAGAAGTACTTTGGAGTGGCAGTGGTATTTTGTTGTAGGTAATCTTGGAGGCAAAGCGCAAAGGAATGACAGACCTGAAGTTTGATATCCAAAGCAAAGCACCAACAAGAAACACCAGCAAGTGTTGAAAAATCATTTACAACACTTCTGACTGCAGTAGTAGAAATCAAAAAGCCTCTAACAGCAAACAGTATCCAAAATGCTGATCCAAATGAGGTAAGAGTCTGAGGGAATAGGTGCGAATGTATTAACAATGCTATTTTGCAAGAAATAACCTGCCTCACAACTGTAAATAAGGTTTTAACCAACTTAAGGCAGCACTGACTTCTGAACTGAAAGTTCTTACTTATCTACTGCTGGGGTAAGGCCTCAGCCACTGCTCCTGCAGCTGAACCTTTAGAAGTTTGGTCTCAGGACACAAAGTGTTGAATGCTTCCAACCTACCGCCATCTCACGCCTGCACCCAGCAGCTCCCACAGCCCTGGCTGGAGTCAAGGCTGAATGCACTAACCAGCCTGGGGAGGACGCCCAGGAAGGAGCATGACTGGCATCACATAAGCCCCAGCTCACTGCATAACAATCACTAAACTTGTTAGAGGAGAAACCAAGGCAATTCAGGAAGCATTGTACCATTGCTGATGGATGTTATGTTCCCTGAAGGATGATGTGCGCATGAAAAGAGAAGGCATAGGGCTTCATGCAGCTCTGGAGGATCTGGAGATATTGTAGCAGTTTGGACAAGCTGTTTGGATTTAGAAACTCTAAATACATTTAGTTTTGAGCATTCAGATTTCCTTAAAAGTGCTTTTGAAGGTATTACTTAATTCTCACATGAATACTTTCATAAAAATAAATTAACTAAATAAAATGATTTTCAAATGTCTTTTTCATAGTTTGATTTGGCCATATCGTATCTATATTAGCTGGCATAATTTTCATCTGCAATGCCAGTTGCTTTGGCTGTTCCGGTGTCAAATGATTTGTCTTTCTATCACACAAAATACAAGAGCATTTTTGAAATTGCTGTCCCATTTATTCCTTGATGGGCTATAATAGTCCTAATCAATATTGTGTTGGAGTCCATTTGGCCCACAGCATTGTCATTTTTTTAGTAAATGGGAGTCATTTGCTGTCTCATACAAAAATAAAAATGAGATTTATACTTTTTATTCCTGCAATTAACTCTGTTTTTTCTTTGCACAGAAAAAAAGTAATAAAAGACAGTATTTTTTTTTTTTTCTAGAAGAAAAGTTTTCTGTAAAAAAGTGAGATGGGAAGGAGGAACCCAAAGAACCTGCCGCATGGTGGGCACCTTCGAGAAATATGACATTGAGCATCGTCTGTAAAAGTAGAGTTCATGCTCATATCTGGAAGCAGTGTGAGAGAGTCTTTCCTGCAGTTTTCTTTTTATACACTTGGAACATCACTCTGGGCTTGATGTAAGTTTACCTGGATCTCAGCTTTAGTATCAATTAATGTGTTATAAGCACACCAACTGGAAGCGAAGAAAACATTTCCTATACCTTTTTCTCATGTTCTTTCCATTTCTTATTTCATACCAATCAATGAAAAATTTTTATGTTTAAGAAATACAAAGCTATATAGGGCAAAATAAGCTTGTCTCCCAGATCCTTCTCTTCTTCTCCTGGACATAAAGCTCCTATTCATAGTGTACTTCTGGATCAACTGGCAGATGGAGACCACGATGTTCAGAAAATTAGGCTTTGCAGACAGTTTCTGAACATCCTTTTTATTTAAAGATAAAAACAGTAAGAAGGACATCCTGAAAATGACTCCAGCTCTATGTTCTTTCTCCTGTTTCCATTTCAGTACCATTCTGAAGTATTCCTTCATGTTGAGAGCTCTGGCAGGGTAGGGAGTCATAACTTCTGCAAAATCACAGAGCCCCATCCATTTTGAGCTTGTTAATTTTGCAGTTACATTGAAATATTTTCTGGTACAAAGCATGTCTGTCTTTTCCTCTCTTCTATTTCTGTCAAAGTTCTCTGTGTGTCTCTATGGTGTCTGTAAAACTCTTAAGGCCTTTTTCTTCACTTTGTCTGACTTAGGGATTTTTCCACTACCTGCATGCTTCTCCCTCTGCAGAAAGCCTTCATTAAACATCTTCCAGCTCAGTCAGCCACCTTTACTAACTTGTGTGTACACAGCAGATTAAGTAACTGCAGCTTCCCTAGTGCAGTTGAAACATTCAGGGTTTCAGCACCAGGACCCCCTATTCTGCCTCCTCATAGAGGCAAGCAATATCATACTATAAATCTTCCAACATCAACTAGCTATTTTCAGAGTTCTCAGTCATCACAATGCCAATCAGTATTTCATTATCTCTGTTTTCCAATTTGTTCTAATCCCAGATAGGACACGGATCTTTATTCCATCTCAAAAAATTAGTTCCTTTCCATTTCTATGCCTTTCCCCACCTTGGTATGTCATACAATCTTCATCGAAATAAAACCCCACCAAAACCAAAGACTTTTAAAAGACAATTTCAACTTTTGCTGTAAAATCTGCAGCCAAACCACATGATAAACTAAACGTTTATGGAGTGGAATATCAAAAATTAGTTGTTTTCTTCCTCTCATTTAGTTTTCAGAGAGATTTTTAGTGATCTTGTAACAGTATCTTAAAGGACATAAAATTCCACATTCCTCTATTTTTTAACCTCATATGCATATTAGATTTTTCTCACCCCTGCTCTTCAAAAACAGATTATGCTAAAAGCAAAGCTTTATTTCTGCCTTTTATTTACAAAGTTCTGGTGACTCCAGTGTGTAGGACTGTAGGCATTCTCTGGCTTGACTAATTTTCACTGATTGTTCTAAAGCTTGCTCACCAGTAGTAATGCAGTACTTCAGTGTACACTTATCCAAATGAAGGCAAAATTATGCTTCATGCGCATAGAAAGGACTCTTCATAGGCTGACATGGACGGTCTTCTGTCTAAGTTTGCAGTGTAATCAACTCATATTAGAATTTGGGGCTAACCATTAGGTTGTATCCCTTTCAGAAGATACAAACTGTGTTAGCTCAATTTCTCTGGCAGGAGGACTAAATGGTTGGAGAATATGCTTGGAGAAGACACCTGGGGAGCCTACCAAAGGAGGCAGCAGAATCACAACCTGCAGTGGGGGCTTGCAGTTCATACCAAGAGAGAACACTCTGAGGGCATCAAGGAGCTAACAGCCAGGGCAATGAAATAAAAAATAGAGACCATCATAGGAAACTGATGGGATGGGATAAGATTTGCTTCAGTTCGTGAAGTCGCTGAATGGACTGAAACTAAACTCTGAAACAAGGAAACCATGAACCCAGGGAGAGCTGAGGAGTCTAAATACTGCTTCCCCTGTAATTTTTTTTTACTTTAATTCCACTTTCTGAGTAAAGGATTTGATTCTACAGTTACTTGTGCTCTTTACCCTCAAACCCACATTTCAGCCCCTCTGTGCTCTGCAACCTACCAGTAAGCAGGTAGAAAACCCTACAAATGATGTTCCTTCAGACATCAAGAAGATTGTATTTGTCATAAAATTGATAATATGGCACACATTCATGAGCTGCATAAACACATAATATGATCTAGAAAACACTGTCTAGCAGCAGAAAGTTGCTTTAAATTACATTAGTTGGGCAAAACCTGGTGAATCTTGGGGCCAGATAAGATCTGATTCTATGTACAATATCCTTCTCTTCATAGAAACTTTGGCCTGAAAGCACCCCATCATCATGAAAGGCTTGTACATGTGTTGTGACACCCATGACTTTCACCTGTTTTCTATTTTTAAAGGTTCCTGCTTCATACTGGTAAAACCAGTCATTTTCACAAATGTTTTGAAACCAGACTTACCATGGAAGTTGAGAACTAGGCAAACAGAAGTCTTACCGCAAGTTTAACATTTCTAAGATCAGAAAAAGCTTGGCCTTTACAAATCTCACTTCATAAGGGTTTATTATTTTTCCTTCCTGCTTCTGCAAATAGTTAATGTCAATCAGCCAAATGCACACTTAAATCTGTCACTGAGCCACAAAATATGTATCTGTCAAAGGAGAGACTGAATATTGTGATTCTATTTGTGTTTAAATACTAATGTTGGTGTAGCAGTCTTTTTCCAAATTTTATTTAAGGTGAAGGTTTTACTATTTTTTTTCTTTTTGGACAGGCAATTCTATTTTTTATTTTTTTCATTGAATTGAAACAAAATAAAACAAGACTGCCCTAAAAGTTTCTAAGAGATATGTGTCAGCTGTTTGAAAGAATTCCTGGAAATTGACTTAGGTTTCTTGAGGGGCATTTCATGGGACATAAAGGTTATTACTTCTGACTAGAGGAAGAAAAGAGAGAGATAGTGAAAAGGATGGGAAAATTCACATATTAAAAACATTAAAGTAGAAGTTATAGTGATGTCAAGTAAGGGACTTGTTTAATTTTCATAGATGTTGTGAGAGAGATTCCAAGCAGAGCTTCATCGAATTTGTTTTGAGAGGAACACATAGTAAAATCCTCAGATATTTTTGTAGCCAGTTATTTCCTGAAAGATTTTAATAGTTAGTACACATTTTCCAGAAAGGATTTTTATCATTCACCCATAACTGTTATACTTGCAGGCTGACTTTGTGCTGAAATGTTGTCTGTACCATCTTCAGAAGAACAAGAAAATACCATTCAGAGTTAAATTGCAGAAAATTGTTTTTCCATTAACTGATAATGTTGAACTGCCAATTTTGATGACTAGAGGATAAAACTAGAAATGAAAACAAGTGCTTCTTGCTATTGGAAAGAGCAGGTGGAGGGAAAGTGCCACTCTTCATTTGCTGAAAATCACCCATTTTTAACCATGCTGGATATGCAAACACCCAGGATGTCAGGGTGAGGTTGAACACTTCTGTTCTTAACTGTCAGGCCATTTATTTCTTGACAGAGTCAGAAAGGAAGAAAAGAATGGTGGTAAGCACTAATAGAAGATACAAAAACTTTTTTAAACCACTCAGAGGTTTTAAGTATCCAAAATAATCCTACCAGAAAGGGATTAGTGTGCAGAGAGCTGGCCAAAAGTTAAATGCATTTTAAAATTCTGCTGAGCCTTCAGCACGGCTTGAACAGTGTGCATCACAACAAGCATGCATTTGAGCTATAGCTTCCCATGACACCTGCAGTTAGGATTATCTGCCTTTTTCTAGTTCAAAGAGCCTCTCCACTATTTAAAATGCCATCAGATTTTTAACTTGTGGTGGTGAAATGTCCCTAATTTGGTGCCTGGCCAGGAACAACAATTTTTTCTAAGTTTGAATAAAAATGTCAGTCATATTAAATGACTAATAATATTTTGCCACTGCCATGCATCACAAGAAATTGTTTTATGGCATTGTACTTTGTCAACTGAAGTAAATGTTTGAAATTAATGACAGGCAGGGACTGAAGTTTTCATATTTGTATTCAACGTGAGGGAAATACATTTCAAATTACAAACATTAAGAGTATGAAGAAACATTAATATATTTTGATAATTTTATTTTGTGATATATCTCAATGCTGTTGGCACTTTCGATGTATAAACAGAGCAATGAGCAGGACTGTGTGAATGCTACAGTTATACATTGACTAATACAATGAAAAATCATTGTTGTGCTTCACTTTATATTGCAGTTTTGAAACAACTACCTATTCTGTCCTGTCATTTCAATTTTTACCCATGTATCTTTTCTGTGTCACTGTCTTAAATAAATTTTGTAACTTCAGTTTCCTGCCGTTAATAACTAACCACTGACAAAGGTCGGTCTGAGAGGTCAAACATAATGCAGCATTGTTACGAACGGCAAAATTGGCTAACAGCACTTTCTATAGTTGGAATATACTTGGAATTTATGAAGACTATTCTTGTCCAGCAAACACACTCATAGGAAAAATTGTTCCTGTCTTCAATTATATATTCTATATGCACCATGGAGTTGGGCATCAAAATGAAAATCTTCTGAAATTATATTTATAATCAAAGGTAGCTTTCTAACCCTGCCACTGCAGTAGTTAAATTCCACTCATCCTTTTGTCTTAACAGTATAGAAAAGCAGAGAAATTGCATTACTTACCTCCAAACTATTAAACTGAAATTTGCCAAGTATTATATTTTATAATACCTAATTCAATCTGTATTATATCATTGTCATGAAAGAAGACCTTTAAAGTACAGACCTCAAAACAATGAAGTCAAATGGACCAAAAGGGAAAGAGAAATAAGTAAAAAGGGAACATAATTTGATATCTGGAATATTGACTGGGGATTAAAAAGGTGGATAACTCGTCAAATTCACTGTGTTCCTCTTGACTTGCAGCTGCCTTAGTTTTACATTACAAAAATGAAATAGAACAATATTTTGAGATGATGAAAATTTCTGAAGTATTTCAAATGAAACATAATGTGAAGAAGGTACTGGAAATAAGAAGTTATTAGGGAGCTTTGTTTTTCATGGGGAAGAGTGACAAGCTTTAAGGAATGAAAAAAGTTTGCTAATACAAGTCCTGTTTCTTTGAGGTGGTCTACAAGATTAATTAATATCTGCTGATCACATAATCACAGAACAGTTGAAGCTGGAAGGGACCTCTGGAGATTACCTGGTCCACCTCCCCCTGCTCAAGAAAGGCCACCCAGAGCTGGTTGCCCAGCACCACCTCCAGACAACTTTCTAATATCTTCAAGGAGGGAGACTCCACAACCTCTCTGGGCAACTTGTGCCAGTGCTCAGTCACCCTGTCCCTGGAATAAAAAAGCCTTTCCTGATGTTCAGAGGGAGCTTCTTGTGTTTCACTTTGTGTCCATTTCCTCTGGTCCTGCCACTAGGCACCACCAAAAGAGCTCCAACTTCTTAGGAACCTTCCTTCAGGTGTTCATATACATTTATAAAAACACCCCCCGCATCCCTCTTTGTTGATATCAGATAACACCCACTGTTACCACTTGCCCTACTTTTATATAGCAAATAACTAAGAAAGTAATCCCCACTCTACATTTATTCATTTAAGATGGCAAAGCAAAGGGTAAGGATCCATGGAGCTAACAGTAGCAAAGGATTTGTAGTAGCTATTGTAAAAAGGGTAAGGCAAATGCAAAAGCAAAAAGTGGCAAAAAATAAATATTTTGAGAAAAATGTAGTTATCAGTGATTCATAGTAAATAATCAGTGACAGTGAGAAGACAATCAGAAAATGGCAAGAACAGAGAATAATCATTAAAAACAAAGTTGGAGCTAATTGCTGGTATCTAATAATGTCAATCAATTGCTTAGAAAAGACAAGTGGCTGAAATGAAATAACAACTGCTTAATTGCAATGGAAATAAAGAGATGGTCTATGGTGGCAAAGCAAAACAGATAAAAAATTAAAGTAATAATAGTAAGCTGATGAAGCCTTGTTGTAATAAATTGGATCAGGTAAAGTGCCATAACAGGGTGAGGGATGATTATGCAAGCTGAGTAAGCCAGATGAGTAAGGCAGATACTGAAATAAATGTGGATGGAAAAGTTATCAAAGCTGTAGTTTTAAAAATTATTTTTCTGTACTGCCTAAAATTCTTCCAGTGGAGGTGTTGTTCTACAATAAATTTAAGCTTGTAAATATTTAATATTCATTTGCTGTAGGTATCAGAAGACTACAGATCAAATTGAAAACTACTGCTCTCTGAGGAAAGAATGGAAAACAAAAAATGCAGTCCTAAAATCCTTAGTCTTAGCTGTAAATGAATATTTGTGTGAAGCTTGAGAAAAGTCATTACAGTGACAGCAGTGCTGACATGAAGAAAGAAAATGCAGTTTCTGGTGCTAAAGAAATAAATATGCAATGAATTAAAGCAAGATGAGACAAAAATACCGAGGAAGATGGAGATCCAAGTAAGCCTATTGCCATAAAGCCTGTTCTCATAGCAACAGTTTTTACAATTCTCTGCCTTTGTTCAAATAGTCTGTTTGGACATAAGCCATGGGAGGATGTTAGCCTGTTTCAATGATGTATCTAATTCCAACCCTTTTTCTGTCTACAGGTAGCAGTGGAAACAAACCTGTCAGGTCTGAGAATTTGTTGGTTTCCACCCTGGGCTGGGTTTAAACATGAGGATAGAGAAAAAGCCATTTGAAGAAATAGAGTATTTCTAGCTTTTCTAGCTTTTCTAACTGTTGGGTTCTCAAACTCTTACTTAAAGTTGCTGTATTTCCTTCTTTACACTTCTTGTTTTGCAAATTTTCATAAAATACATAGGGTTTTCTTTTCAATATTTAGCTTAAGAATCAGTCACTGAATTGGGGAAGAAGAAACAGAATGGTAATATAAAACCACTGAGAAAAACTTACTTGGACTAGATTATATTTGTTATTTAATGAAATTAAACTTAGGTATGTGGTGCTTTTTTACCTGGGGAAGAGATAATTATGGACTTTTTAGCCATGCTAACACTTGTTAGCACCATGCAGTACAATTCAAATGCATACCTGCATTGGGTGTCTCTGAACAAGATCAACGGGTTCAAACTTAGACAGGGGAAGTTTAGGTTAGATATAAGGAAGAAGTTCTTTACTGTGAGGGTGGTGAGGCACTGGAATGGGTTGCCCAGGGAGGTTGTGAGTGCTCCATCCCTGGCAGTGTTCAAGACCAGGTTGGACAGAGCCTTGGGTGACGTGGTTTAGCATGAGGTGTCCCTGCCCATGGCAAGGGGGGGCTGGAACTAGATGATCTTGAGGTCCTTTCCAACCTAGCTATTCTATGATTATGTGATTCTGCGTTGGTATTTCTCCCTGACAGTATTGCATTTGAGCTAGGGTGTAATATTAATACCTTTCTGCTCTCCTATTCACTTCAATGTGGTATAAGTGTGAGTTTGTCTACATGCCAGCTTGTTTAAATATTCTTACTGTATTTGGGAATCTTTTTTCTTAATCACATAATACCTGAGACTTAAAACAATTGAAGATTACTCTGTACCTTTTTTTAATGTTTAAGTGTAGACTGAATGCTACAAAGACAGACTGTTCATCTTGCTATTCATGGAAGCTAAGTTCTGAGAGAAGCAACATTTGGAACTTTGCAGCTGATTCCATTGTAAGGAAATGCAAATAGTTCATCTATCTATCTATCCATCTATCTATCTATCTATCTATCTATCTATCTATCTATCTATCTATCTATCTAATCTACCTATCATCTATCTAAGTGGTATCAATATAAAAAGTGTGCCTGTAGTTCTGAGGTAAGCTGTAGTCATTAGCTTTATCACCTTGAAAAAAGCAATACAGTTGAGCTGTGGAGGAAACAAACTTTAGACAGAGACTTACTAAGGACTGTATAATGTAAAACAGAGACTTTCACAGACTTTACAGACTTCTATCAGGGAAAACCAGTTTTTTTTAATCATTCTTTCTCCTATAGATGTTCAGAATAGTTTGTGTGTGTCTAATTATATAACATGAGAAGAAAAATATTCCACTGCAGTCATTCTTCCCTATGGGAGAGAGGTTGAAAAAACAAACATATGGCATATGTTAAGTACATTCCTTCAGACTTTATTTAGGAAGTGCTTTAATGACATTAATATGACATAAAAAACTTATGGAACAGAATATATTTAATAGAAGCATTAATATGCATAAAACATAATTTATGTTTAAAAGTTTTTTTAAAATCTTTATAAGCTAGGAGACCAAGCACTATGAAAAAACTCAATTCAAACCCAGACGATGAGTTGAAAAGACTAAACTATTCTTGAGAGAAAACATGTTTTTCTATTCATTCTTAACATATTCAAAGTCTCTGTAATGATCACTTAGTCTTCCTTCCCACAAAGTTCTTTGTTTTCTGTCAAAACAATCAAAATACAAGCAGTGGAAGGAAAAGAAAAGTGTCTTCAAACACTAGTTTGAAAGCATACAGTAGATCATAATTTCTGTTAAGCTAGAAATTGCTTCAAGGCTGCTGTCTTGAGTGGGCCTGAAAAAGGAGAGCATGCCCAGAGGGCAAGTTTGGGATTTGGGATTCACGGTTCAGATATGCTGCTTGCGAAAGGTGGCATTATGCCACTGCAGCCTCACAGCCTCCAAAACTGGTGCCAAATAAAACAATCAGTATAGGTTGGACTAACTCGAGGGCTGCTAGAAGCTGCAATTATTTGTAATACTGTATTACCATAGTGTTAAATACCCCATATTAGTATTATAGATATGTGTTACAGACATTGCAAACTTGATTTTTTAGAATCCTACAGTAGTTTAACTCGTGTCTGAGGGCAAACCAAAGTCTCAAGGAAAGTGAAACATTAAGTAACAAGGTTGTCATAAAATAAACCAACCAAACTTGATCAAGATTTTATTCCACATCTTTGATTGTTGTGATTTTAAAAGACCCCTGACAGTGCTTTAAAAAGTGCACTATTTAAAAAAAGACAAAGCTAACAAACAGATTTATATGGTAGTTTTGTACAAGCATCGTCGTGCCTGCACATGCTAGGAATCTGTTTCAGCTACCTGCTCCAATTTGCTGTGTGTGTCTCCCATGAATGGAGGAAGGATTTATGGCAGAATTAGAATTTATACATGGAGAGAATTCTTGTTGTGCGCTTCTAATCCGTAACTGGGTCAGCTTCTTGTGAGAAAAAGACGCCAGTATGAAGCCAACAGGAAGTTGCTAAAAACTAAAAACGGTGGAATGATTTTGAAATACAAGCAAGAAATATCTGGAAATAAACCCATTGTGTTCTACCAAGTTGTTTAAAAGCGTATTCTCTACATATGTTCTAATAACTGGCAAACAAGTGAACAAATCATGAGGAACTCTCGGATGTGCTGTTAAGTGCAGCAGCCAGCTTCCAAAGTCTAAGCTTTATTAACACAAATACGAACTTAACACAAATGCAAAAGAAGTTCTATGGCATTTCAGACCTTGCTAGATTTGGAGCGCATAGAAGTATTCTATTATGCTGAGATATGGTTCCAGTTTTGCAGGAACTGTGGACTAAAGTCACAGCCAGCCACAGAAGCAAGACACTGCTAATAAGCAGATTTATGGTATTTCAGAGCTCTGAAGGATAGATTGGCTGCAATAATCACATACTTTCTAAGGCATAACACATGCCTTTCTACTGGCTCTCCTGTGAGCTCTAACTCCAACAGCAATTCAGAAAAGGTTCCATCTCAGTGAGACCTGCAATACAGGAGTCCTTGTCTGCAAAAGGAATGAAGTGCTGTTTGGCTGATCTGCTGCCATAGAAGTCCCAGACATTCAAACCTCCCAATTCAGGGAGTTTACAGGGAACTGCTGAAGGCATTCTAAATGGAACTATCAGATTAGGGCCAAGCATGCTAAATAAATGAAATGCACAACCCTTTCTGGACCCTAGGAAATTTTCTTTCTGTTCCTCTGAGGCTTCACCATCAGTTTCCAGCTTTTCATATCCCCTCCTTGAAAAGCAGACTCCCAGCTTCCTATTACCTTTTTCCATCTGAAAGGTTCTCTCCTTTCCCAATACATATTGGGAAAAAAGCCTTTCTAGGTACAAAAAGCCTACTAAAAAATAGAAAAAAATTATAATCTGAATTAAACTGTTAAGTCACTTTTTATTAATTGCTTTTTTCCTTCTTCAGCAAATATTAATGTGTCAAAGAAGAATGTTACTGAACTATCTTGGAAATAATATTAATACCTGTTCATTATATTACAGCTAAAAATCAGGTTTGTCATTGCAGGGACGCTGAAAATAGGGAATATTAAAATACCAGTTTTGCAAGATTTCAGAACTACAGCATTATTAACGTAGAAGAGATAACATGAATTTACAGAGCAAAGGGTTATAGGAAGTCATACAGTGTACCTCTTCCTTATTTTGAATTGTAGATTTTATTTCATTCAAGCACTTGTTAATTATCTGAGCCCCAGTCTGTATGCCTGCTAAACAAACATACAGGCTGAGTTGAAATCACTTGAAACAAAAGAAATACCACCAGTGGCATCAACAGGCACTGGGTCATGTCCAGACACATTTGTCGTATGAGCAACATTAATGTGTAAACATATCCTGATCATTATCAGTAAGTCTGTCAGACATCCCTGAGATGCACAGCACGATGCTAGCTACTGTGTCACAGAGCATAAAACACACCTGAGAAACGGTGTTTTCCAATTTGTACTGCTTTTTCTAGGGTGCTCCACTATTAGTAATTCACTGAAAGCTTGCAGATTTGCCTCTCTGATGGTGTTGGGTTGCTCCAGATTTGGCATAAAATACTTGGATTCACAAGTGTCTTGTTATGAGACTGCTAAAAGCACTACAATAAGACTTCTAGGCTATGCCACCTGTTGCTGTGCATTAGATTTCTAATAGATGTTACTGATGAATAGCCTTCCAGACACTGTCCATAAACCATTTGTATAGTACCACAATCAGAAACAGGTCCTATAGAGTTACAGAGAAGATATATTTGGGAGCACATGCGAGCATTATGGGTGACTACATGTCTACTAACATCATCATTAAACTGACAAAAATAAACAGCTCAGGTCCTGTGTTATTATAGTGCTAATAAATTTAATATTAGCTACATTTGAAAAGTTAAGAAGAGCTCATCCTCAGCATGCTCCCAGGGGGCAATGAAACTAAAAACTGTATTCAAACATTCTGCAAATTTTAGCTTAGTGTTGCAAAATAAATCAGTATAACAAAGAAAAATACTTTCCTACCTTGAAGAGGGAGGTAAAAGATCTCAACGAGAAAAGTATTGGTTTTGTTTGATTTGTTTTTA
This sequence comes from Lathamus discolor, assembly GCF_037157495.1. Classification (NCBI taxonomy): domain Eukaryota; kingdom Metazoa; phylum Chordata; class Aves; order Psittaciformes; family Psittacidae; genus Lathamus; species Lathamus discolor. The sequence goes on from NC_088885.1 coordinate 86,801,764, forward strand.
TTTTGCCCTTCAGTACAGAGGCTTTATTTACCTGTGCTTTCCCTAATTGCACACGTCAATGGTATTCTGTCATGCTATGTTGGTCTTCATTCTCCTAGGACCATCTTTGTTGTTTTCCGTCTTGTTTAAATGACTGGTGTCCTCTGCATTTTAGCAGGGTTGAGGCCATACAGAAAGAAAACATAACCTGTTATCAAAGAGCAAAATGTAATGAGTCAAATACCAATCTGTATCAGAAAATCAAAGCTGTCATGAAGAATTTTAGATCTTAACGCTTGTTTATTCAGGCTATGAAGCCATTATGCAATTGTCAGATTCAAAGATAAATACACATAATAGCTTATGATTTCAATGCAGAAAGAATGAAAACTTGATTTTGTTTTCATTTTCCAATCATATTTTTCATTGTTTAGTGATGTCAGAGTTGTTGCTGATTGTAATGAGATTAAACAGTATTTTGAAAAAAGAACTTTTATCCTATACAGCTGTCTTTATCACTAGCTTGAATTTCTAATGCTAGATTTATATAACAACAATACAGGCTAGCAGTTTTCCCAAGTATGTTTACATCATCAGGAATACAACTGAGAAGGTTCTTTCCTTCTGCCTCCAAGTAACTTGCTTCCTCTCCAAATGCTCCCATCAGAATCAGATGGATTGTAGCCCTGAAAACAACAATCTAGTTGGCTTTTGAAACAAAGCATTTTCTGGTGAGAATTAGAGTAAATGCAAATTAATAAAGAACAGAATTAGCAGACACATGGTTGAATATGATCGCTTCCCAATGGGAAAGAGTCAACAGGATGTCTGTAAAGGAAAGTCTTCCTTCATAAACCCATTATGGCTCTCTGGAGGGATTAAAAGCAAATGGATAAAAGCCAGTTGCTTTAAAGTAAGCTAAACATTGCAATGCTGTGCAAGCCAGGAGAGAAGGCCCTTGCTTGTATACAAGTCAGGAAACACAAGATGAAGGAACAGCCAGTTCTTTCAAGGAAAAATGAAAGGCAACTAAGAGATCTGTGCTGTTCCACGTACTCATAAACAACCTGAAAAATAATATAAGATTATATGAGGAATTATTTGGAGTAGCAGAAAAGAGGGCCAATTTTATAGAGGGCCTCAGATAATACATGACATGACAATAAATAGCAAACGTATTTCACTGTAGATAACTTAAAGTGATACACAGGAAAAACAAAACTGTAATCTCATATAAAATGAAGATAAGCTTTGAATTGACTGTTACCAGTCAGGAAAAATCTTGGGGATAAAATGTTTATTCAGCGACACTATGGTCTTTCCTGTATTGCTTCTTTCACATTTTTGAATGGTGCCTATGTGTGTCATAGTGCACCTACAGCTTGAAAACTGTGAACTTCTGATTCTCTCATCTCCAGAACGGTATCAGCAAAGTTCAGAAAATGGCAGTAAGAATGACCACAGATACAGAATAAAGCTCAGCAAAATATAACTTCTCAATTTGGAAAGGAGGTAACTGAAGGCAGATACAATAGGTGTCAACAAAATCAACAATGCCACAGGGCTGGGTTCCAATCCAAGAACTTGAAGGTAACTTGTAGATCTTGGTCTACTGTTCTTACTAAACACAAACAGTGGGTCAGTTCCAATAAAAAGTGTTTACATCAGTGACAGATCTGTCTTTGGAGGTTCAGTCAATCTGAAAAAGGCCTTCATCCTCAGCTGATATGATTGAGGGAATGATATTTTTTTTCAAATTGATAACTATTTCTGCATGCAAGACCATTTTAACAGACCTCAATCTAATTCACCCAGTGACCTACTATAATCCTTTTATTGCATTTATTCCTAGGAGCTAGAGGCTCATGAATCAGCAGTATTTAACACGAAGAAGTTGCCACACTGAGCTTATGTGTTGTTGAAGTAGCACATGACTGAAAGCTTATCTGATTTAATAAGCATTTATTCCCTGAGCTTTGTCAGCCTTCTTACTGGCTGCAAATTTTGGATTTGTGTGTGTGAGACTTTAATTCCTCAGGTAAAAATTAATGTAATTAATGTAAGTAAGATCACCTCTTTAAAGACCAAGTATTCAGACTGGGCAACATTCTTCTCAGTAGATTAAAAACCATCTCTTTCTAAAAACATCTAGTTAGAAGGTGTTTCCTTCCCTACTGTTTACTTTGGGTTTGTTTGGTACATGCAAACAAATAGTTTGAACCTAATAAGTATTAGCCAATAATGTAATGATATTATGATAGTTGAAATATATGTGTGCTCCAAGCCAGACATTTTACCACTGAATTTCAGATATTTTCCTTTAATGACTTTTTTATTATTCCAGGAAATGCATAACACTATTAATTCAGTTTCTTCCCTCTGAAAGGTACTGTATAAAAAGGCTGCTTTTTAAAAATAAGCAATTTGATATGAATACTGATGATTATAAAATCTGAAGTAATAGCATTTTGTTCCCAAAGTCCCTAAGGAAAAAAATAAACATACTCTATAAAAATATCACAAGAAATATCTTCAAAATGAGTTTTGGTATTCTCTATTAGGCACTAATATTGAACAACATGAAAATGTTTTCCATTTCGTTTGTATCAGGCTTGATGAATAGTTGAAGTAACAAACTGTTTGTCCTGGGTTCAGTTGTAGAGGTTGTTTTTCTCCTTCTTAGTAGCTGGTGCACTGCTGTGTTTTCAACTTTACTCTGAGAACAATGTTGATAACACACTGCTGTTTTTAGTTGTTGCTAAAAACTCTATAACGGAAGTTACTGTTCTGGAGAATGAAATCAGTGTTTCTGGTAACCATTCCTAAATGTTTTAACTGCACAAAAATGTGCACAGCCAAATGGAAGCTATTTTGAGTTGATGTGTTCTACATTATGAATAACCATGGTAAGTTATAGTTGGAGTTCCTCATCTATACCACAAAGCATGTAAAACAGATGACATATCTAGGCTAACACCTAATAAAAAGCATGAGTGTGAAACAAGAAGGAAGGGGAAAAAAAAAAAACAAACAAAAAAAGAAGCATTCATAGGCTCGTTGAATGGTTAGGGTTGGAAAGGACCTCAAGATCATTGAGTTCCAGCCCCCCCTTGCCATGGGCAGGGATGCCTCACACTAAACACACATGTCACCCAAGGCTCTGTCCAGCTTGGCCTTGAACACCACCAGGGATGGAGCATTCACCACTTCCTTGGACAACCCATTCCAGCGCCTCACCACCCTCACAATAAAGAACTTCTTCCTTACATCTAACCTAAACTTGTCCTGTTTAAGTTTTAACTTGTTACCCTTTGTCCTATCACTACAGTCCCTAATAAAGAGTCCCTCCCCAGCATCCCTGTAGGCCCCCTTCAGGTACTGGAAGGCTGCTTTGAGGTCTCCATGCAGCCTTCTCTTCTCCAGTCACAACAGACTAAGCTTTCTCAGAATATCTTCATATGGGAGGTGCTCCAGTCCCCTGATCATCCTCGTGGCCCTCCTCTGGACTTGTTCCAACAGTTCCATGTCCTTTTTGTTTTGAAGACACCAGAATTGAACACAATACTCCAAGTGAGGTCTCACGAGAACAAAGTATAGGGTCAGGATCACTTCCTTCAACCTGCTGGTCACGCTCCTTTTGATGCAGCCCAGGATACGGTTGGGTTTCTGGGCTGCGGGCGCACACTGAAGCCGGCTCATGTTCATTTTCTCATCGACCAACATCCCCAAGTCCTTCTCCGCAGGGCTGCCCTGAATCTCTTTTCTGCCCAACCTGTAGCTGTGCTTGAGATTGCTCTGACCCAGGTGTAAGACCTTGCACTTGGCATGGTTAAACTTCATAAGGTTGGCATCAGCCCACCCCACAAACTTGTTGAGGTCCCTCTGGATGGCATCCCTTTCCTCCAGCGTATCAACCGAACCACACAGCTTGGTGTCTACTGTCCTGGGTTCAGCAGTAGCAGTTATTTTTCTCCTTCTTAGTAGCTAGTGCAGTGCTATGTTTTGCTTTTTTGGCCTGGGAACAGTGCTGATAACACTGATGTTTTTAGTTGCTGCTCAAATGTTTGGTCTGGCCAAGGACTTTCTGAGCCTCATGCTCTGCCAGGGAGGAGGGGAGGCCGGGAGGAAGCAGAGACAGGACACCTGACCCAAACTAGCCAAAGAGGTATTCCATACCACAGCACATCATGCTCAGGAGGTAACGGGGAGTTACCCGGAAGGGAGGGACTGCAGGGTTGGACGAGGTATCGGTCGGTACTCGGCTGAGGGGAGTGGGGCGAGTTATCTGTTGGCTGGGGTTGAGGTGTTGTGTTCTCTTCCCTTGTTATTTCCTTTAGCATTGTTATTATTGGTGGCAGCAGTAGTGATTTGTGTTATACTTTGGTTACTAAACTGTCCTTATCTCAACCTGTGGGAGCTGCATTCTTTTAGATTCTCCTCTCCGTCCCTCCAGGAGCAGGGGGAGGGCAAGAAGGGGGGGGAGTGAGTGAACGAGGTCTGTGGTTGGGTTTAAACCACGATACTACAAACTTGCTGAGGGCACACTCAATCCCACTGTCCATGTCACTGACAAAGATGTTGAAGAGGATCGGTCCCAACACCGACCCCTGAGGGACAACACTTGTGAACGATGAATTTGATTTATTTTCAGATGTTGAGTAAGAAAATTGCAGCATCTTACTCCAGGTCAGGCATTAAAGTCACTTCCAGAACAGAGAAGAAATAAGAAAGACTGAATGTCCATGATACCATTAGCTTCAAAACCATTAAGCTACAAAATCAGTTTTAATTGTAAGGTTAGCAGAGAAAAACCTGTTTCATTGATCAGTAGTTACTCAGAAGAAGTGGAGTCATAAATGGAATGTCATAATGTTGATGACCTCAGGTCTCCAGGGGGTTTAGTGAGAACACATTTTAATCAGTCATCAAAATGGTGACACAACAGTGACGGTTAATAGTATTTTTCCAGTTTGCTACTACTTTACAGGGCAAGATGTAAGTTAAATGAATTTTTTAAATAGAAAGAAGAAGTGGCTGTTCATCCTCTAGTTCTCCTGAAATTTATTCCTGCTATATATCTACAGTTGACGACACTTGCCTGAGGGAAATGGGAATCTCAAAATCCGGGCTAATATTCCATTTGTTTTCAAAATCTCTGAAGTTTAGATGTGCCTGGATTATGTTTTCTTTCAAGTTAAGACTGTGTAGGTGGGAAGGTGCAGCTGCTCTGAAATTCCAGTAGTGATTCTGGCTTAAATTTAAGTTCTCTGAAGTAAATGCTTTTTGAGTTAGGCCATTTTCTAACAGGTGAATTCCAACAGCTGTAGAAATGAAACATCTTTAAGACAATTAGAGACAGATGACATGGAGAACTCAGGGCTGTCTTGTAGCTAGGGCCAAACTAAGATGGGAATAGATTAGTATCAATAAATAACCAGTCTAAGAATACTGACCAGAGGAGAATTGCTCTCACTTAGATCAAGGGATAGGAGTAGCCTAAAGACAAGTATTAAGATATACAGCTGAGATATGAAAATGTAGACATCCCATCACTTATTTTAAGATTCTGAAATTCTGCACAAGCTAATTAATTTCTCCACAAGGCAGTACATGCTATGGGAATGTAAGGGCAGCTAGAGTACAGGGTGCCTCAGACTGAGGAAAAAGAAAAGAATTGTTTCTTAGCTTATAAATTACCCTCTTTTTCTACATGAGCTGCTTTTCTTCATACAAAAAAAGGCCACTCCCCCCTCCTCCAATCCTTTTTTTCCATCACGACTCAGTCCTCATATTCATATGCAAGAAATAAAGAATTTCTTAATTTCTGATTCAAGGACTTCACTAGTTAAATTCTGCAGGTGTCAAGAAAGGTGTTCTTTTCCTTTGGTTGTAACATGTCAGTTGAATTGTGGAATTTTTCTATAGTTTCCTCTCAACATCTGATATCCACCTCTATGAAAAAGTACATACTCTTGGCCACAGAATCCACAGAGTTAGTTGTGGAATAGCCATGTCTCTTGATCGGCCAGTTACCAACAGGCCTGCTTTTTTCAAGTGTCTGTGATGCAGAATGCTGACAGAAGCCATGGCAAAGGTAATGCAAATCTTGCCTGTGGGACAGAGTCTCTCTTGACAAGATCAGCAGCAGTGCCAGTTCCAGCCTCCTAGTGCTCAGCTCTATCAGCCAACATCACTATTTGTGGGGTCAATACATGGCTGCCAGCAGGGAGCTGATCTTAGTTAAACATGTACACCCCAGAGAGCAGCAACTGTTGTCTGAGCACTCTTCTTCCCTTGTGTGCTAAGGCACACAAGCCTGAAGGATAAAGCAAAGTATTGCATATGGTGAGCTGCTAGCCTAAAGGAAGGACTGTTTCCCCCCTCTTAGCTAACGAAGACATAAGCTCTGAGTCTTCAAATGTATTTGAGTCATAGTTGTGTTGCTAATCACTTAAATACACTGGTAGCGCTTAGAAGTTATTGTTGAACGGACATTGCTCTACTGCTCTGGGAGAGTCAGTAGCGTCAGTGTTGGGAGGATATTCTGTCTGCCATATGAGCCATCGCTTACAGCTAATAAAATCGGTCTGTAATTCAAATGATTTATGGGGGGCAGGGGTGTGACTGCCAATCTTCTAAAAGTTGCCTGAAGCTCATTAACAGGGAATTTCTGTCATTTCAGTAACAACTGCTGTGTTGGAAGTGTGGACATTTCAAAACATGTTCATTGTGAGATGCAAGTTCCTCAGGTCTCAGGTTTTATGAGGATTAAAATACACAAGAGCTATGACTCTTATGACTTTTTTTTTCCTGAAGTCAAGAAGTAAAAGAAAAATAAACATAACAGCGTTCCTCATCTATGATTTTTCTAATTATAATATTGATTGCCATGAGTAGCTTGGATCTTTAAGAATATCTTAGGTGAAAGTAGTACTTGCTTGGGAAAAATGGCAGTAAAAATTATTATAGATAAACACAGTGTAAGAGTTTATAGAATCACAGAATCATAGAATAATTAGGGTTGGAAAGAACCTTAAGATCATCTAGTCCCAACCCTTCTACCATGGGCAGGGACACCTCACACTAAATCATGCCACCCTAGGCTCTGTCCAACAGCACCAGGGAGGCGGCATTCACAACTCCCTTGAGCAACCCATTCCAGTGCCTCACCACCCTTAGAGTAAACTTCCTCCTTATATCCAATCTAAACTTCCCCTGTTTAAGTTTTAACCCATTGCCTCTTGTCCTATCACTACAGTGCCTAATAAAGAGTCCCTCCACAGCATCCTTATAGGGTTATATTCATTTAAATGAGTGATCTGTTAAAATATTTTTGGTCATCAAACAAGGATATTTAAAGACTATGGGAGTTTAGATCTTCACTCTCAGGAAATGACAAATGAAACTAAATGTGCTAATTCTCTTGAATAACACAACTCACAAGTTACCTAGACAAAAGAAAAGGCATATTTTAGGTGAGTCACACAGTCTTTTCGCTATAAGGAATTCTCCAGACTCATCAGAAAGACCTATGGGCTAGATTAGACTAAAGAAGATTCATGGAGTCTAGCAAATTTCCAGCCCTGAGAGAATAATAAATTTATTTTGTTATTTATTTTTCTATTTTATCTGCTGGCTGAAGACATAAAGAACTTGTGAATAATAAAGGTTTTTGATCAGTCTCAGTGACAAACTTCAAAGAGCAAATGAATCAGGCTGAGAAAGTTGGGGCTGTTCAGCCTGGAGAAGAGAAGGCTGCATGGAGACCTCATAGCAGCCTTCCAGTATCTGAAGGGGTCCTATAGGGATGCTGGGGAGGGACTCTTCGTCAGGGACTCTAGTGACAGGACAAGGGGTAACGGGTTAAAACTTAAATAGGGGAAATTTAGATTGGATATAAGGAAGAAATTCTTTACTGTGAGGGTGGTGAGGCACTGGAATAGGTTGCCCAGGGAGGTTGTGAATGCTCCATCCCTGGCAGTGTTCAAGGCCAGGTTAGACAGAGCCTTGCATAGGATGGTTTAGTGTGAAGTGTCCCTGCCCATGGCAGGGGGGTTGGAACTAGATGATCTTGAGGTCCTTTCCAACCCTAATTATTCTATGATTCTATGATTATAATTACTAGTTTTGTACCTCAATGCTCTTGTAGAACATACTAAAATCCAGCAAGAGATGTAAACATGCTGTCTATAGTAGAAAAAGTAAAAGCTCCACTAAAATCTGTGTAAGAGTCATACTAGACTTTAAATACCAAGCCCTATGATTTGCTTTATTTTTTTCCAGTTAGGATTCACATCTTTAAAATATATCAGCTGTACCTCAGACAGATGTTATTTGCAAGCCTACAATTAATCTGAACAAGCATTATAGTTCTGATGTCACCTGGCAAGACCACTGTAAAACTGGCCAAGCTAACTGAGTTCTGATCATCTAGAAGGCACAGTTATAAATGGAAACCATGCCACTGGAAAATAAAAAGACTGAATGACAAGCATGTTTTCCATTAAGAGTGCCTTTTAATAGAACAGGTGAAATTCAAAGCCTGGAAGAGAGAGCAGTCTTTACCAGGCAGGTCTATGTATCTTTCAAGGCTTTGACCCTTGTGAAATACCACAGTGTTGAAATACATTATTACCATGAGTTGTGCTTGTGCTCTCAGGATCATTTACATTCTTGAAAGAAACCGCAATTGAGATATGCTAAAGAAACATGACAAAGGAAAGATTAAGACTATGCTTTTGAGTTCCAGAATAACTGGGATGAAAAAAGTGGGTATAAAATAAATATGAAACTCAGCTCTATACTCTTAGTAGAGACTATTTCAGGGGATATTAGATTATTTTCCTTCTATCACTGGCAACTTTACAGTTTCCCTTTCCTCACTGCTGTCATCAAGTTATGGTGTTCAAATGTACTGTAGGGGTTTGTGTTCAAACTTGAAGAGATTTTGCAAAGCAAAATTCTAGTCTGCATATTGCCAACGTGAGTGTATTCTATGGGCTGAAATAAAATATCTCTCACAGGCTTGCCTTTCACATGAACAGCCCTTTCTTTCCTCTTTAGCCTTGACTCCTGAAGCTGCTTCTGCAGTCAGCTTTACTGTGTGATTGAGAGCAGTTTATTGAATTCCTGCAGTCACAGAGGAAATATTGTACCCTCTCTGTCCCAAAAGTGTGATCCCCTTTTCACAGGTAGCAGTGCAGGGGGAAGAACAACTTCTGTGCATCTAACTGAGGACAGTGCTTCACAAGTTCTACTGCCCTTACTCTAAAATTAAATCTAATACCACCCTGCTGCAGCAGCACCTGCTATTGGAACATTTGCAAGCCTCTCCAGGTTGGTACATTGCCTTTTCTAGCTTGGATTGGTAAACTGGATGGCATAACTTGTGCTTATCTTTATGGTCAAAGTAAAGTTTTTGTTGTACTATAAGAAACAAGCCCATATCCAATCATCTCTTCTAGTCTTCAATCTATACTCAGGCTTTGCATAATGCACACTCAGTAGGATACATCTATTCACAACTTTCTCTGGAGATGTTATTCTAACTGGCTGGTATTGACTAGACAGCTTTCTTCTTTCTGACTGGTAGTTAATCTTTATCAGCTTAAGGGCTTCACTTACCTTGCAGCTGCTCATGTAAACTTCCATTGACATTTTCTGGTATTTCCAAATGGAAATCTGGCCTGGTACCTCTGAATATGAGTGGCATACTCAAAGGTTTGTTATAGGCAAGAGAATTTTCAGAATGCAAAATTTTAGCATAGTTGTCTGTATTGTATTTGAAATGAAACGATGACTGCAAGGAAACTGAACGAGTCATAAATACACGCTTTTTTTCTGTTTTCTACTCTTATCCTTATTGACCACTGTTGGAACATCAAGGGCTTTTTCCCCATATGTTTTCCCTCTCTTCAACCTATTCAATTCCCTGTGCGAGTGGCAACTTGGTATGTGTATTTAACTTCATCCTATGACATACAAGATTACTTCCAACACTTTTGGAAGCAAAGTGTGGTTCTAGAAATTCCTTAAACAATGCCTATTTGTCTCATAATTATGAATTCTTTGAAGATACTGTTAGCTATTCCTTTCAGTCTAGGCCTGTGATCTAAATCCTCCCTATTCTGAAGATTTATCTAATCTAGATGGTGCCGGAATAGCTTCATGGTCAGCTACTTGTGTCCTAGCTATGAAGAGACATTGCTAATGGTTGTTTTGGAAAAGCTGGAAGTTCATGACTATTCAAAAACACATTCATAAAAAAGATGGAAAGGACTGAGTGAATCTGTTTCAGTGCGCATATTTTGCTAACAGCAGTTACACAGGATTGTTTTAGAGTAAGGTACGACTTGAGACAGTGTAGCATAAAAATATTGAAACTTTAAAGCTGTTTCACAGGTCTGGCCAGTAATGCACTAAGAATAGTCCAACACAAGTAAGCAAGTAAGCCATTTTGGGTTTACCACTTTTTTCTTTTTGTCATAAGGCAGTATGCAATGTACAAGCATAATGAGAATAAGGAAACAATGAACAGATAAAGTTTGGCAATGGCCTGACAATGTATGTAAAACTGCCTTTATGATTCATCTCTATTATAGTGGCTGAACTATACAAATTTCCAAAGTCATCTTAAATCATGCTGTTTTATCTAGTTCAAAATGTTATCTCTTACAGTCTCCTGATACATATGCTTTTATACAGAATGCTCTTCAAAAAATATCTGAAACTCCGATTGACTTTAATTGGTAGAAAATGACAGCTACGTGTACATATGCTGAATAGAATTACTGTTAGACAAATAGATGAATTTGTGGCTGACCTGCTACTGAAAAAGAAAAAAGGACATTTTATTTTATCAATTTCTTGCATTTGGAGACAAATGTTTAGAAATCAAATGTATGTGACGAGCTTCTCCAACAATGTGAACTATGCCTGAGATTTTACTACACCTATTTTGTAAATTCATCAGGCTTCTTCTGGTCTTAAATTGTGACTTTTTCTTATATGTAGGTTGATGATTTGTCCTGTTTTTTTAACTAGCCCATGGAATGGATTTATTTCCTGCAGTAGATTTTGGTGAGGATATTAAGTTGCTGAATTGTCATGGTAACAAGAAATAAGAAGTAGCTGATGGAATAGCAAGACAGGCTTGTATTAAGCTTGCTATCAATATATATGAATGCATTATATTTTTAATATTTTAACATTTTTGTTCCTTTCATAGAATAATACTGTGAGGTAGTTTATGTTATGTATATGACAGTGTATATCACTTATATGACAGTGTATGTTGCGGTAGCAGAGGATCTGGTTCGAAACCATCTTAAGAACCTGAATGTACGCAAGTCAATGGGACCTGATGAAATCCATCCGCGGGTCCTGAAGGAGTTATTGACATGATGAGCAGCTCATCTGGTTAAGGTCTCCTCTGCTTCTGTCTCTCCACAACATACGCAAAAAATAAAATCCTCTTTCAACAAGTGTTGGAGACTCCATATGCTTGTGAAAGTAACAGCTGATAACAACCACTACTGTGAAAATTACTATTGTAAATTCAGTGTGACATACCTGCTAATCCAAACCAGAATGTGCTTGCAAGTTCATGCATGTTTTGGTTGTGTTTGCTGTCACACCTATTCAGCAGATTTTTTTTGAACAAGAAGTATTTCAGATGGTCCAAAACATACTGTTGTTGTTGCTCATCCAAAACCCTCATCAAACACAGGAAGCATGCCTTGCATTGATTTATAAAGCAAACATTCAGATAAGCAAAATAGAAAGCTACTTAACCATCTCTTAGAAAAAGATAAAGCAAATCATATTTGCTAGATGTCTAAGAGAGGAAACAAATTAAAGGATAAACTAGAGCCATGAACACTATGCAGAAGCTGTCAACAAGGAAATTCTGTGCAACGTATGTAAGAGAATGTACGTACCATTCTGAGTATTACAGTCCTGGATGGTTCTAGAAGGCACATCTTCTAGACCTATCTCTACTCAAAATCTTTGCTAGGTTGTCCTGTCAGCTCTGACATGAGAAGGCCCTGTTCTGCCCTTTCTAACTTGTTGGTAAAACAGGCTTGTATTTTTCTGTTGGGCTGCCAGTCTTAGAAGAATTGCCAGAAGAAAATCTTTGCTGCAACATTTTGCCTATTGAGAAAAAGTTGGAGTAGGAGTGAGAATATTAAAATGCAGCATTTTTCCTTGCTGTCTGACAGTGGCTAAGTAAACAGAGCAGTTTGTTTTCAGAAAGGTTTCACACTGATAAATATTGCTGATTTTTACTGCTGAGAGTAACTGATTATTTCTTCATAAGTGGCTCTCCTCTTACAAACAGTCGTAGATGTCTACTGATGGACCAAAATAAAGTCTGATCCTGCAATTTTGTCTTTACAAGTTGTGTTGCAAATTATTTTATACGGAACCCTACATCAAATCTGAATTTCAATAATCCAATAGTAAAACACTTTCTACAAGCTACATATAATACTTTTTGGATAGTTCCTATGTGGGGGAATCTTCCACTGAAATTTATTTTAATCATAAACATTTTCAATGGGAGCTCATGAGAACAGATATGATTAAACTGAAAGGTATGACATGAAAATGTCACTCTTTTTGAAAGAGCAACCTGTTTTTAGAAGGGACACTGACCTTTCATTTGCACACAGCAGAATCGAGACCCAGACAGATTGGAGACCTCAAGTAGCACTGCAGTACAATAGACAACAAACAGAAAATACGAACACAAGTTTTGTCTCTTATAGTCAAAGAAATTGTTTACCAAAACTTTCATGTGCATATAGCCTTATCCAACCCCATGTTTTATTTCAAAGACAGTCTTGTTAGTGTGGCCATTTGACTACGGTTAATTTGTATGGAAGTCACAGTTCCTGTATTGGTACAGCTGAACTCTGCAGCACTGACATAAAATCCAGAACCGTTCATTAGATCTGCTGCTATGATGTATATTCAGTTTACAGCTCTGCAGTAGCACCATGGATGCATTTCACTGACAGCATGTGAATAGACTGATTTTACAGGACGTGAAAAGTAGAAATATATCTCAAACCTGCTATTACACATGCTTTTCAGGAAGCACTTTGACATTTTTCTGCTTAGAAAGCCCAAGGAAGAAATGCAACAGCATTACTTTGCCTGTAAACATTAGTATCTAATCTTTCCTATTTGTTTCCATCCAGCAATTTCTGTTTCCTCCACCCATCCTGACTTGTCTTCTCATTCATCAGTTTTAACTGCTCTTAATGTCATAGGCTGCTTTTTGTATAGGAGGTTCTCATACATCATGTTTCTACACTACCAAGAATAGTGCAATCTACCTGAGAACTTTATTTGAAAGTACGAGCTGCTTTTTAACATAACAATGAAGCTTTTATCATTCCTCCCTTTCCAAAACTAACTGGGATTAATATATTATTTGCAGGTAATAAGAATCTTTATGTCAGCATGGGCACATTTCAGTATTTTATGAGTTGAAGTACTCAGGAGCATTTAGCAATCAGCAATTTGTGATCTGTCGTTTGTTCGGTGTTATTAGGAAACAGCAAGATGTTTATCAAGAAAAAGACCAGTCAACTAAATGTCTAAAGCCTCATAAATTGGTTAAAAAGATTTCAGCTCTGATCTTTAGTGGATGCAGTTCCCACTTCATTAACTGCTAATTGTCTTGACAATAAAAATATCAGTTTGAATAACAAGAAGTGAATTACAGTAACTGCATAAATGTGTTCAGATAAACATGAAAAAACATAAGTAACTTACTATGAAAATTAAAAATGTACTAAAAATGCACTGGCAAAAGTATTAAGCTGGAACTGCTTTACTTCTTGCCCAAGAATATTGTACTTTACTGAAAATGCCTACAACAGGAAAAGAGTTATCTCTGCTAACAGTAGAGTAAAACACATTGTGATGATTACCCTTGTGGTTTTGAATATTATGGATAATTTTCTGCTCTCATGGTAGTAAATATTTAATTTTATAGAAAGAAAGAGAAAAAATAAAAGTTGATTAAATGTGAATCAGACAGGAGTTTTGTGCTATTATTTTTATTTTCTGCTGTCTAAATCAATACATGAAGCTTTACAGAACAGTTGAGTCTGATACTTTAGTGAAATACCATTTCTATTCCCTATTTAAGTGTGGAAATATATATTAATTCTATATATGGGGTGAGGATTTGCACAGTAGCAACTTCAGTATGTCTAATGTTATGTTCGCATAGTAACACTTTTCTTCTACACTAACCTAAACTGCTAATAAATAGTTGTTTTGAATTTCACAAAGGATCTGCCTTTTCAAATTCAACTGAAAGACTCTATATTCTTCGCTGTCTAACAAAGACACTGATGCAAGTGCTTGTGGAGATGATAAACTACCATGGGAGTAATAATTTCAATTTGCTGTTAGAATTAAAACCTTTTCTCTAGTGTGACAAGATTTCCAGTCTTGTTCAGTGAGAAAACTTCCATTCTGAATTCAGAGTGAACAATTTCTCTCTACTTCTCACTTTGACTCTGACTTCAATTTATTTGTTAAATAAAAAGAGTAAATCTCACTTAGGCCTGCATTCTGAATGTTATTGAACATGTGGTAGCTTAAGGCTCCTGTATTTTAAGGTACGTCATAAGAGAGTACAAATATTGGACAAAACTTGTCTAGAGAGCTAGTGAAATTCAGTACAAATGATATCCCTCACAACCATTCATTTCATCTCTCATTTTCTTTCCACAATCAAAGCCATGTCTTCAGCACAGTGAACACCAGCCTGTGACTCACTTGTTTTAATGTCTTTGGCATTTTCACTCAGGATTTTCAGATCATCAAACTTGCAGATTCATGAATAATCTGTAACTGAAGCACATGGAGTTCCAGGATAAAAGTTTCTAGTTTTTTTTTTTTTCCTTTTCCTTTTATTCCCACTTCAGATCTTAAATATACAAAATCACTCTCTCTAGAAAAGCATTTTGACATCATTTTGTTGCTCAACTGTCAGATTACATTCAGTCCAAAGACCAACATTTCTTATCTCAGCATCTTTCCTGCACACAGCCAGTAGTCACAAATTGAAAAATGTAAAGTAACAGGCATTGTTTGTCTTTAGAAAGTATTCATTATTCCTTTTTGCTCTTCATTTAACAATGTGTCTTCATTTCACAGTGTTATCTGTTTCTAACTATGCCCTACAAGCAAATTTCAGTAGACACTTTAAGCTTAAATACTAAAATAGATGTGAAAGGAAGATAACGTACTTCTTCCTCTAGGTCCAATATCCCGCTATAAGGTAGACAATCACCACACAATCAGGTTAGCCATGGCTTTGTCTGGCTAAGTCTTACAGACCATCAAGGACAGAGATGCTGCTCTATCTCTGGACCATTTCCACTTTGAGTTTTACCACATTCATTGCAAAATTGTGAGAGGAGATTAGGCTATCTATCTCACACACAGCAGCAAACATCAGGGCTCAAAGACCTGGACAGATAATTTTGAAGAGCAGCCAGCACGTTGTGTGCTTGCCAGTTTTGTCTGTGATCTTTTTTTTTTTTTTTTTTCCTTTTTTAAGGAATTGTCCAAAAGGTTTTTTCTAAGGCTGTCACTGCCATCTAAAATGGAGGGAAAAGGAAATTTGCCATGCTGTTTGTAAGGAGACAACTACAACTGCAAGAGTATAGAAGCGAAAACTGTTTTGAAATCAGTTTGACTTTTTCTCTACTAAAGTCTCTTTTAATGTAATTTCAGTCTGATAGGTCAGGCATTTGGATCAGCAGTGGTACAAACACTGCTGTACTACTGATCTGGTAAGCAACAATTTCAGCACATATTTTCTTGTTTTTTGGTGATTGGTTTTAGTGATGTTTTTTTCTCCTGCTGTTATTGAAAGCGAACAGAACCCTACTCAGATAATTTACAGATGAAGATTATAATTTATTTCAACATTTTTGTTGCATTGTCCTTTTTACAGTCCCAGGTATGTGAGAGTTAGTGGAACAAAAGAGAGAATATGAGAAAAAGTGAGATCCGCATACAAAAGAGGCAGCATTAGGTGCCCTATAAAAGATGGGATATTTGCTACACAAGATGGCACAATTGGCAGTTGGTTTTTTTTTTTTTTCTGTCAGTGGTCAATGCAGGGCTTATGTGAACAGGAAACTAAAACAAGCCCCAGTTAACTCTGGAAGTACCAATGCTAGACTATGCCAGGGTCATCTTGTGTAATACTTTTTCATTTGATGAACCTGTTTAATTCTGTCCTTCTCCATAGAGAAACCACTTCCACTGGTACTGCCTGGATGAATTCAGACATTGCACAAGAAGTTAACAAGCACATCTGAATTAATAGCTTATTTGCAAGTGTCAAGCTGCAAAGAGTGTAGGCATCATCCTTAGGCATCATGACTAGACAGAACATTTCTAAAGCAAGTTTAATACATCTATGGTAGCTGCTAAGTGTTAAAGAGTATTCTAAGGCCAAGCTAATAAAAATGCATTAACTTGTATGCTTTAAAATAACACAAATTTCCCCAGTACTAGAGAAACCTAACATGCATGAAAGTTTTATTTGGGTCCTACCCAGGATTTTTCCTGTCAAATAGAACACCACAGGTTTGAGGTTTTGAGCTTCATAAACTTAAATTTGCCAATAAATGAAAATAGACTCTCATCCTACTCTCGAGATTATGACATTAAGCATGAAATACTTAATATGAGAATTTAATGATTAAAATAGGATCCTGATAACAGCTGAGGATGGCATCCTCTGGATGAATGGGTGTCCCAGATGGGAAAGGTGTTCAAGGAGCAATGCTGCTGCAGCACTGTGCTCACCTTGGCATGCCTTTGGCAGCCCCAGTGTCCCTGGAGCTCTAGGATTTGTAGCTCTCTGAACCCTAACCCTAACCGTAACCTGAACCCTAATTTGCATGTCATCTTAGAACTGAGGTTGGCGTTGTCCAGCCGAATGGGTGTCCCAGATGCGAAAGGTGTTGAAGGAGCAATGTTGGTGCAGTTCTGTGCTCCCCTAGGCATGCCTTTTTCAGCCCTAGTAGCCCTGGAGCTGTGGGCTTTGTGGCTCTCTGAACCCTAACCCTAACCAAACCATAACTCTTCACTACTGAAATGTTAGTCTTCTGCTGACAAAGCTTTAGCCTAGACCATAAAGCCTATCATCTCTGCACTTTCACTGGCATGTACATTCTTCACTCATTTTCATAAGGCATTTAACAGCTACTTTTCCTTTCATGAAAAAAATATTTTCGATAAAGAATAAGATTCCTAGGTGAGGTGTGTTTTCAGCATTTTTAGGATCATTTTGATTTTACAGGATTCCAAAAAGGAGAGGTAATTGCTCCTGTCAGGAGCTATTTAAGATGCCTAATCCACATTTGCTTTTCATCTTTGAGCATATAAGTGTCTAGCCAAGAACTACAGGAACCATATTTTTCTCCTTTCAGTAACAATGGAAGTCACACTGAAATTTAGCCAGCACCATTTCAGTTCCTCTTGACTGCCTTATCAAGATAAAGTGCCCCACACCCATGAATTTCTTCAAGCTACATGTCAAGTTTTCCCTCTTCAGTTTGCTCTGGGGAGAGTTTGTATTGCCCATCAGTAGACTTTCTGGGCCTAGAGCAAATTGTGAATATGTAACTGTCTTCTTCAACTTGCAGGCAATGTGCATTGTCAGCTTCAAAGGAACAAGGTCCTGATGCATGGTCTACTGTCCATCTAAGTGCAAAACACAAAAAGGGATTAAAATGCAGAATTAACAAATATGACCATAACTCAGAAGGTGAAGTGCCAGTTTTCAAATCCTGATACTACTGCATTCTCTTAAATGGGGAAGAGTGTGGATTCCAGAACAGTAGTCTTAGGAGGTAATAAAAGCTTCTTAATGTGCTATAACTTAGGGTTGCTTGATATGAGCAGAGTATTCCAATTCTATATCTAGGGTGGTCATATCCAAGTGCTGATGATCATGTATTATATCAACAAGCAGAAATGAGCAAAGTTCCCATTTTCTGCCAATATGTGCTTGCTGGGTTGCACTGGTATACAGAAAAGCAAATCCACTTACCTGTATGGTTCTCTTACGCATTCACTATTAAGCAAACTCTGATATACATTTTTTTTTTTTTTTTTTTTTTTAGAGCACGGAAGTGATCAACTCCAAAGGACAGTGGATTGAGTGTGCCCTCAGCAAGTTTGCCGATAACACCAAGCTGTGTGGTCCGGTTGATACGCTGGAGGGAAGGGATGCCATCCAGAGGGACCTTGACACGCTTGTGAGGTGGGCTGATGCCAACCTTATGAAGTTCAACCACGACAAGTGCAGGGTCCTACACCTGGGTTGGAGCAATCCCAGGCACGGCTACAGACTGGGCAAAGAAGAGATTCAGAGCGGCCCTGTGGAGAAGGACTTGGGGGTGCTGGTCGATGAGAAAATGAACATGAGCCGGCTTCAGTGTGCGCTCACAGCCCAGAAAGCCAACCGTATCCTGGGCTGCATCAAAAGGAGTGTGAACAGCAGGTCGAAGGAGGTGATCCTGCCCCTCTACTCTGCTCTTGTGAGACCTCACCGGGAGTATTGTGTGCAGTTCTGGTGTCCTCAACATAAAAAGGACCTGGAACTGCTGGAACAAGTCCAGAGGAGAGCCACGAGGATGATCAGGGGACTGGAGCACCTCCCGTATGAAGACAGACTGAGGAAGTTGGGGCTTTTCAGCCTGGAGAAGAGAAGGCTGCATGGAGACCTCATAGCAGCCTTCCAGTATCTGAAGGGGTCCTATAGGGATGCTGGGGAGGGACTCTTTGTCAGGGACTGTAGTGACAGGACAAGGGGTAATGGGTTAAAGTTTAAACAGGGGAAGTTTAGATTGGATATAAGGAGGAAGTTCTTCACTGTAAGGGTGGTGAGGCCCTGGAATGGGTTGCCCAGGGAGGTTGTGAGTTCTCCATCCCTGGCGGTGTTCAAGGCGAGGTTGGATGAAGCCTTGTGTGGGATGGTTTAGTGTGAGGTGAGAACCATAGAACCATAGAACCATTCTATGATTCTATGAATCATATGAATAGAATCGTAGAATCATAGAATAGTTAGGGTTGGAAAGGACCTCAAGATCATCTAGTTCCAACCCCCCTGCCATGGGCAGGGACACCTCACACTAAACCATCCCACCCAAGGCTTCATCCAACCTGGCCTTGAACACCGCCAGGGATGGAGCACTCACAACCTCCCTGGGCAACCCATTCCAGTGTCTCACCACCCTAACAGGAAAGAATTTGATTTCAAAATATCGTCCTTATGATCTCCCAGTTTTGGAGATAATCTGACATAAAAAATTTACTTTCCTTATCAATAGGAAGCTCCCGCAAATCTGTACCTAGCTCTCCTCTGGGTACAATTTTTGGTGCATTGGCAGACTTGCTGTCTTTCTTCAGATTCTGTTGATACCAAAGGTCCTACTAACGTAAAACAGAAAAACGCCACATAATCTTCACTGTTCCAGTACATCAAAATAAATTCAGTTCCAGAATTCCTATACCTCTTCTTTATGTCTCAGTAGTTGATACAGAAGTCAGTCTATCTGGTTCATCCCAAGCCCAAAGACTCTGATTTCCAATACTGAAGTTAGAAGATTTTTTTTTTTCCTGCATTTTTGTTCCTTTCTCTTCCATTGAAAGATGACCTCACAAAGAGTCTGCTCTGTATACTCACTTAGCTACATGGACTGTCTTCAGTGTCCTGTGTTTGTTGACCTATTTTCAATTCTAAACTGTTTGGTCCAGCTTCTTTGAAATACCTGTTTGAACTCAATGTGCCTGGACCACGACTCCATTAGATTCAGATACTGAAGCACACTTTGGCATTTATTTTGCCCTCTCTACTTTTCCTGTTGACTGTATTCTCCGTTTTATTTTAATCTCACAGAGTTGCAAATTTCTCAGAGATTAGTTAAAATGCTTCTTCCAATAAAAGATCCTTTGTCTTAATGGAAATTAAATGCATTTCTAACATGTATTTTTGGATCCCTTTAGAATCATAGAATCATAGAATCATAGAATGGTTAGGGTTGGAAGGGACCTCAAGATCATCTAGTTCCAACCCCCCTGCCATGGACAGGGACACCTCTCACTAAACCATCCAACACAAGGCTTCATCCAACCTGGCCTTGAACACTGCCAGGGATGGAGCACTCACAACCTCCCTGGGCAACCCATTCCAGGGCCTCACCACCCTTACAGGAAAGAATTTCCTCCTTATATCCAATCTAAACTTCCCCTGTTTAAACTTTAACCCATTACCCCTTGTCCTGTCACTACAGTCCCTGATGAAGAGTCCCTCCCCAGCATCCCTATAGGCCCCCTTCAGGTACTGGAAGGCAGCTATGAGGTCTCCACGCAGCCTTCTCTTCTCCAGGCTGAAAAGCCCCAACTTCCTCAGTCTGTCTTCATACGGGAGGTGCTCCAGTCCCCTGATCATCCTCGTGGCCCTCCTCTGGACTTGTTCCAGCAGTTCCAGGTCCTTTTTATGTTGAGGACACCAGAACTGCACACAATACTCCCGGTGAGGTCTCACAAGAGCAGAGTAGAGGGGCAGGATCACCTCCTTCGACCTGCTGGTCACACTCCTTTTGATGCAGCCCAGGATACGGTTGGCTTTCTGGGCTGTGAGCGCACACTGCCGGCTCATGTTCATTTTCTCATCGACCAGCACCCTCAAGTCCTCCTCTGCAGGGCCGCTCTGAATCTCTTCTTTGCCCAGTCTGTAGCCGTGCCTGGGATTGCTCCAACCCAGGTGTAGGACCCTGCACTTGTCGTGGTTGAACTTCATAAGGTTGGCATCAGCCCACCTCACAAGCGTGTCAAGGTCCCTCTGGATGGCATCCCTTCCCTCCAGCGTATCAACCGGACCACACAGCTTGGTGTCATCGGCAAACTTGCTGAGGGCACACTCAATCCCACTGTCCATGTCAGCGATGAAGATGTTAAACAAGACCGGTCCCAACACCGATCCCTGAGGGACACCACTCGTTACCAGTCTCCAGCCAGACATCGAGCCATTGACCACAACTCTTTGTGTGCGGCCATCCAGCCAGTTCTTTATCCACCGGGTGGTCCATCCATCAAATTGATATCTCTCCAATTTAGAGACAAGGATGTGGTGTGGGACAGTGTCAAAGGCTTTGCACAAGTCCAGGTAGATGACGTCAGCTGCTTTACCCTTATCCATCAATTCTGTAGCCCCAACATAGAAGGCCACCAAATTGGTCAGGCAGGATTTCCCCCTAGTGAAGCCATGCTGGCTGTCACCAAGCACCTTGTTGTTTTTCATGTGCCTTAGCATGCCATCCAGGAGAATGTGCTCCAAGATTTTGCCAGGCACAGAGGTGAGACTGACTGGTCTGTAATTCCCCGGGTCTTCCATTTTCCCCTTCTTGAAAATGGGGGTTATATTTCCCTTTTTCCTGTCGTCGGGAACTTCACCTGACTGCCATGATTTTTCAAATACGATGGCCAGTGGCTTAGCAACTCATTCGCCAGCTCCTTCAGGACCCGTGGATGGATTCCATCAGGTCCCACGGACTTGTGTGTGTTCAGATTTTGATGATGGTCACGAACCAGATCCTCTCCTACAGTGGGCCCAAGGTCTTCATTCTCACAGCCCCTGCATCTACTTTCTAAGAACTGGGTGGTGCAGTCAGATCCTTTGCCAGTGAAGACCGAGGTGAAGAAGTCATTCAGAACCTCAGCCTTCTCCAAATCCTGCGTAGCCAGTTCTCCCAAAAGCTTCCTCAGGGGGCCTATTTTGTCCCTAGTCTGTTTTTTGTTTGCTACGTACCTGTAGAATCCCTTCCTATTATCCTTAACATCCCTGGCTACTTTCCTTGAACAGTTGCTCAGATAAAATTATTAACTTCTTCCCCAATCAATAGATGTTGTTTACTTACCTGCTGTGGTGTGAGGAAAGTAGGGGAAATATAAGCATTTCAATAGCCTGTATGGCAATAGAGGGAGCCACAGTTTTCCTTACAAATAATGGCTAATCTCTTTCATCAGCACTCAAATTTCTCCTATTGTGTTTAAATTTGAATTTTCATTTAACTAAATCAAGTAATATAACAGTTTTCATTTCTCTACACTTGAATGAGCTTTTATTACAAGGGTTATTAAGACTCTTTTCTTTTATAATCACATGTTCAGACTCTCCAGGAAATGACCCAGACTCTTTCCATCCAGTCTTAAAGGACCCAGGCTTTCAACCATTTCCATACAAAAACTGTAAAAAAGATAGCACTTTACCTTGCAATATGCTATGAGGCTACTGAACTGGATTTGTCATTCAGTCAGGCCATCGTCTGGATCAAATCACAAAAAAAAAATCTTCAGCTGCCAAGCTGATGTGGAATATTAAAGTGGCTGGGCTGTGACATGCACAGACTGCTTGTACTAATGGGTTATTTCTTAAAAAGAAAGGTTAGACATAACTGAAATACCTCAGGTGTATTTCTTTTCCACTCACCTTTCCTTTCACCTCATCTCTTTAGAATCCTTCAAGATTCTCAGAGGTTTTTGAAGGGGTTTTTTTGTTTGTTTTATTTAAAAAACAACAGTAAAATAAAACCTTGTGTGTGGTCTTCTCTATATGACTATATGATGTGCTTCAGGAATGGGAAAACTCAAACAAGGGAAGAGAAAAAGGATTTCTGCTTGTAATGGCAAATGCACACGGTGTGAAAAAAACATACATTGTTTTTCTAGGAACACTTCAGTTTCTGGTTTCTTACATCTGTTTTTGAACCTACCTTAACAAAATTAACCCTTAATATATTTTTGAAGCCTTGTGGCTCATTGCACTCTATTGCCATGACTCATCTGTTGGATGTCAACTTGTCAACTTGGTGAACTTCCTAAACTGTTCTAGCTTAACTGAGGAGACAACAAGCCTCAGCTACATGAGGTCTCTCACCAACTCATAAGAAGTAGACACTTAGCCACAGAATGAGAACACATATCACCAGATCAAGGAGCAATACTCAGGCTTGCAAGCTGGCAACAGAGAACATGAACAAGAATGTTTTTTGATAGACTTTTCTCATTATGAATAGAAGGAAAGCATCAGAGCTGACCTGGCAGCATTCTGAGGATTCAAATTACCAAGCACTTTTGACAGGAAAGAATTTCACTGAAAAATAAGTATATGGGAAGAGGATAACCAGTGTCAGTAACTAAGTTTACTTCTGGGCTTCTTCAAGCATTATTTTGCTTTACGAAATAAAACCCATAAAATATGTTAAAGGATCAGCACATGGAAAAATGGGTCAATACAGTTGTATGCAGAAATTATTCTTTTTTTTTTTTTTTTTGGCTGGTAAGTAAGTATTTTATTTAGAGGATTAAGTTTACAGATTTTTTTTTATATCCAATAATAATAAATAATATAATTTCTTTATAATTCACTTCTCTTTCCCTCCAAATCAGGGCACTTTCTTCTACTTGGATAAAATCCAAAGGCACAAAATACTTTTCTATGAAACACCCCAGCTGTGTGGGCTGTTTTTCACATCCTTTCTCCCTAATCAGACCAACACAGGTATGCTTTCACCAAAGTCTAGCTTGTATCTTTCCAAACTTCTTTGTGCATCTTCAAAGGTGTACACCCTGAAATTGTTAGCAATGTTTAGACACCTCAGTTCATATGTGCACTGTGAGTTTTCATGTAATTTCCTTTTTTTGTACATACACCATAAAATATCGAGGTGATCTCTCAATTTACTGCAGAGACAGATGGAACTAATCCTTAATATGAAGAAATCTTGCTACTTGGAGTCTCACAGCAGAATACAATGCTCTGCTGTTACCTAAGACTTCTCTTCATCTTACCTTTTTTATTTCAGATCCACAAAGCAAATTAATTTTTGGGGGTTACTTATAAGTATTTTTTGGGGTAAACAAAGAATTCACATATTTTCTAGGAAAAAATATTTTGTAAAAGGCAGTATAAAAAATTGCCAAAAGTCTTCCAGCTGACACAAAAAGCTGCACTATAATTTTCAATGATTAATCCTATACTATCATGACACTCAGCCAGAAAGAATATAAATTACTTCTATTTACAGTTAGAACTTTGTTTTTTTGATTATGGAGAGCATATTTACTTTTACTGAGTAAGCAGCAGAATTTTTAACAGGGCCTTCTTATTTGTTCAGAGATTTTCCCTTTGGAAAATGAAAACAAGTGCCAGAGGGCCTGAAAATTTATTTCTTCAGTCTGGTTTTGCTTCAGCAGCAGCTTTAGTAGATTTAAATTCTTTGAATGTTTGCACCCCATGGGGTGTAGCATCGTCTATATTTCGATAGAAGAAAGTAACATAACAAGACATATACCTATTGCACCATTAAGATGGACTGGGTGTGGTGCAATGGACACTTTTGCTCAGACAGGAAGTGATAGGAGTCACAGTCCTGACTTTTTAAGGAAGCTTTGCCTGAATGTGAAGGCATGGATTCAAAATGCGAGCAGAAGAGTTGTAAATAACAGTATGCATTGCTGACAGATAGAACATCCAGTAATCAAAATCCTAGCACACATCTACCTGAGATTTTTTTCAGGACAACCAGATCTGGGAGATTTACGTTAGATATAAGGAAGAAATTCTTTACTATCGGGGTGGTGAGGCACTGGAACAGGTTGCCCAGAGAAGTCATGGATTCCCCATCTCTGGCAGTGTTGAAAGCCAGGTTGGACAAGGGCTTTGAGCAACTTGGTCTACTGGAAGGTATCCCTGTCCCTGGCAGGGGGTTGGAACTAGATGACCTTAAAATCCTTTCAAACCCTAACCATTCTATGTTTCTATTCAATGGTGATTAAATTCTGATCAGTCACAGAGGTGGGACAGGATAGAGATAAATCAATATTCTGAAGGGTATTATGAAACACACCAAACTCTAGCACACTCGTAGGAAGAACTCAGGGAGGTGGGGAGAGGTGCAAAACCTGATGTCCCTTGTCCTCCATGTTACTGCAAGTAATCCTTAATATACTGCTTATTAATCACTTAATAAAATTGTGGTGGTGATGGACAAGACCACTGTTTTTGGTTTGATATGTCTTTTTTTTTTTTTTTCTTTTAATTTGTTGCTAGGAGTACCTGCCATTCACTTCCGCATTATTTTTTTTCTCCCAATGAAAACACGTCTTTTCTCTAAATAGGCTTTTATGGAGTGTTAAATGCAGAAACCAGTAAAAAGTTTGTCCCAGTAATCTGGTGTTATTATCTTTTGACTGAATTTTGATTCTTTAAAATATGTAGGGTTTTTTTAATCACCAGTTGAGTGAAATCTCAGCATTGTGTAAATAGCTGCCATTCATATTAGGAATAATAAAAAACCTGAAAAGGTCTTTGCAGCCTAAAGAAGAAAGCTTCTTACTAACTGGATTAATTTTCCTTAGAAAAGTACGCATAAAAGTCACCTATCAAAGATAAAATTACTATTCTCATTTCAAACCCATCTATAATATGTAATCTTGTGTTTTAGTCAGGTCTTCGAGAGT
Source organism: Lathamus discolor (assembly GCF_037157495.1). Lineage (NCBI taxonomy): Eukaryota > Metazoa > Chordata > Aves > Psittaciformes > Psittacidae > Lathamus > Lathamus discolor. The sequence goes on from NC_088885.1 coordinate 86,827,318, forward strand.
CTTCCACTCTCATTTTCAAAAGATATCCGACAACTGTATACATTTATTAAGTCTGTTTGGATTTGTCTTACTGGAATTTAATTTAAGAAAAATCATTAAGTTGACTTTCTTTAGGAAGTCTGCGGAAATTGCTTTAGGATCCCTTTTAGGATAGAATATCTTAAAGTAATTATCTCTTGGAGGTATTCCCATGTCGTTCTTTTCTATGATTAATATAATTCATATCTGATTAGATGTTATTAGGCATTTTGGCTTTCTGCCAAAATGGGAAGAGTAGGAAATAGACATCTACATGTGTGAAGTCAGAATCATACCAAAGTATCCAACGTAAAGTCCTGCTGGGGTGGTGTTTGCCATGAATACTTATTGGGGAGGGAACCCCATCTCGTCACTCATGGAGCCTGAAAAGTGTCAAATTCTGGTTGCTTATCACAACATGAGTTCCCATGTAACTCTGGCCAGATAGGGCTAAGCTAACACCTGTATGCACATACAGAAGAATAACCATTTAAAGTAAACAGGACTATGTTTCATTTTGCTGTATTCTGACTGGGATATATTTCCAGTTACAATGTCCATAATTCTAGCATTAAAAGACAGGCCTTAAACCAGGAGTAGTTTTCTGGAAATACTTATGCAAATCATTTTGTGTTTAAAAACCATGTAGCAAAGAAGACTGGTAGGAAATCTAAGGATACTCTTGGCATAACAGTGCTCATTGCTGAGCTGGATAGGCAGCAAACCTCTGAAACCCAGTGATACCAGAACCAGTGCTTTCTACTAACTTGCTTCCTCTCACACCTTCTTTACTCAGAAGAACCAATGCCAACCAATGTTGTAGTTTAATCATCCCTGCCAGAGAGATGCAAACACAGATCAAGTAAATTTCTCTCACATAAGTTAAAAAGAGTTATATTTTTCAAGGACTGTAAGAACCCTAGTAAGAAATGATAATGTGATCATAGAGTATATTATAACAGTCGAGACTGGAAGCTGAAGGTAAGCAAATTCAGTACTGAATAAAATCTTGGTTTCTGTGTCTTATTTAAAAATTACTTCAGGAGGAGAGGTGTGTGAGGTAAAACGTTAAGCCTGCTAGTACTGAAATTACTCCAACTTGGCATATAGAAATCTGGAGGGTCAAATTCTTCTAACTAGAATAAATCATGATGCGAGTAATTTCAACTCAAACTATATAATTAACTCAAATTATATAATTAGCTGCTGAGTACATATGGTGTCCAAGAAGACCCACAAAGGGCAAAAAGTCATAAGAAAGCTAGGTTTATGATACGGATTGCTTACATAATAGTTTTCAAATATATTGTTGCAAAAGTTTCACATAATTAGAGAAGCCTCTGACAGCTTGGGATGGTACATAATACATCAAAATGATGAATGCTTTTAACATTGAAAAAGGGCTGTTCATACCCTTCTTTCTTGATGTAACTAATATTTTGTATGAGAAAATTTAGGAGGAAATATTACTATTTTTTTTTTTTTTGAGGAAAGGCTTGGAGCTCAGTCCATTGCTCCTCCAAATTTCTGAAGAAAGAAGAGCAATTATCTCCTTGTCCTAGCATTTATTGTTATCTTGCAGTCTTTAAAACAATCAGCTACATTAATGGTTACACTGTAAGACCACAAATAACTTTGTGCTTTAGGTGTGGAAAGCAAAATGAAAACACTTCGATTATCTATTCTATGATTTGATTATATTCTACGATCTCTCTCCCCCCAAACTACAGGCAGGTTCCTATGAAATATCATCATCATATCTCTCCTGCATATATGCAGCTTGTTACTCTTGTACCAGGCAGTGATACACTGGATTGCCCAAACTACTGTAATTGCACCCTCTATGTATAAAGACTATGATGCTCAAGTAACATACCAATGGAGAGTATGCTACAAAGCAGGGAGGTAAAGAAGAAAAAACTTCAGGAAAGAGATAATGAGTGAGGGGAGAGGGGGTAGAGAAGGACAACCTGTCTGTCTGAGCAGAACTTAATTTTGCTCAAACTTTTGTGAAAATGTGCCAAGAATATTGTGACTAAAGAGGATGAAAAATAGGATTACCCTTTTCTTAAATCTACTGTTCTGTAGTCTGATGCCTTTCTCTCCAAATGCTTCTTTAAATGAGAAAAACATAATGCGTTTGAAGTTAGAGAGATACTGAATTTCTCAGTTAGTTGTGTAACAAAAGTTAGTAATTTCATCTGTTTGTTAAGTGCTTTGGGAGTTCTTGTCAGCAACACAATTGCACCCAGGTCTTGTCCTTTTCTCCTTATTGTTTCTCTTTCTCCCTGTGGGACAGCCGAATATGCTGTTTAAGGTCCACTTCTTGATTTTACCTTTGCATTTTCACTGAAGTTTTTACACTTGAATCACTTGTCCCTCTGTCTTGCAGTGTTGTTCACCTGCTATGTGCTGCTTTGATTTCTATTAAAAATACCCTGTTCTTTTCTGAAGGTCTTGACAGATTGTCTGCTGATGCTCCACTTCAAGCATTCTGTTGAAGGCACTAACTTGAGAGTGCATCCTCCTTGTAAACCCAAGCTTTGTCGAGAGATCTAGCAAGTACAGCTGACATTTCAGCCATGGGCCAATGAAGTGATTTATTGATGCTTCTTTCCGTTTCTTCCCTCCTGCTCTGTGTGCGTACTATCTTTCAGACAGACTTGTCCAGAAGTTGTGCTATTTTGTCTCCTGCTTCCCATCTTCACTACTGCCCATGTTCTCACCATTAAACTAAAACAGTATTGTAGCAGTAATACTATTACAGCTTAATAATAATTGAACAGACTCCCTCCTTTCCCAGAAGAGCTCTTGGTGCCATATAAGACACTAAGAAATAAGCATCTTTAAACAGATAATAATAGATATTAAATTAGTGAGATTTAAGAAAGCAAAATATTTTGGGTTTTGGTCCAATGTATTTTGATTGTATTTTGGTCCAATACATAGGACCTTGTCAGGTCTGACAATCATTCCCTGTCAGACAATTGGGCCAGAGCCCCCCATTGATAGCACAGCAATTTTATTGCCTTCTAATGAATAAGTTGTAATTCATTCCAATATATAAAAGATTTTATCTAGGATTTGTGTGAAAACCAAAAGCATATTACTGGTAAGCTAACACCCAGCAAAATGATAATACATACTCTGGCACTGTTAAGTTATAATATTCTAAACCCTCTCTGTACTTTTATTAACACAGACTGTTAAGTGTGGTAATCAAAGCAAATAAAACCTAATATTCAGGTCTTGCAGACATTTTAAGATGCTAAGTCAGTCTGCCATTTAAATTATTGATTTTCCTGGTGGTGCCTTACTCTGTTAGATCATACATACTGTCAGGAGAAGTTCACAGGATGGCTGAATTTCCTGCTCAAGGCAGCCCAAATGGGTGGTGCCTTATTCCAATCTATACCCTGCCTGCCTTCTTTGCTGCTACCCTTGCATCCCCTTGAAGCTCATCTGCCCTCACAGGAAGGTGATTCAGCTTTTTAAAGCAATAGAAAAAGCACTCAGCAGCTAGTGCTTGGCTGTCTTGTGAAACTTCAGCCTAAGGTTATTTCATGAATTGGCAAGTATAACAGCATACACGGAAGACTGCCAAGTAAGCATCAAGTGGCAACAGAACTAGAAATTTAATCGTAAGAAAATTTCTTATAAGACAATTAAAATTAATATTGCCCTATCAAACTGCAAAAAGATACATGTTTAGTAGGCCTCCCCTGCCTCATAAAGAGAATCACAACAAAAGAACAACAAAAAAAAAATTACAAAAAATCTTTTGAAAGACAAAACATTTCAAAACTGAAGGGAAAACCATTTTGTGCATGAAAACATTCTTCAGTATTTCAGCAGACATTATGTGCCTCATATTAGCTCCACTGTAAAGCAACCGGAAAAAAAAAAGCGCTTTTTCTCAAGAACTAACAAAGGTATATCTCCTGCCATACATTCTGGTTTTGGCTGGATAAGTCAGCAAAGATTGGGTGTCCAAGCAGGTAGATAAAGACACTAAATACAAATAGGAATTGTCCTGGGTTCAGCAGTAGCAGTCATTTTCCTTCTTCTTAGTAGCTGGTGCAGTGCTGTCGTTTTGACTTTCAGCCTGGGAACAGCGCTGATAACACCGATGTTTTTAGTTGTTGCTCAGTAACATTTACTCTGACCAAGGACTTTGTGAGTCTCATGCTCTGCCAGGAAGGGGAGAAGCAGGGAAGGAAGCAGAGACAGGACATTTGACCCAAACTAGCCAAAGGGATATTCCTTACCACAGCACATCATGCCCAGTATATAAACTGGGGGCAGTTACCCAGAAGGGTTAGATCATTGCTCGGGTCTGGCTGGGTATCAAGTGGTGAGCGGTTGTATTCTCTTCCCTTGTTATTTCCCTTATCATTACTATTATTGGTGGCAGCAGTAGTGGTTTTGTGTTATAACTTAGTTACTGGACCGTTCTTATCTCAGCCTGTAGGAGTTACATTCTTTTGATTCTCCTCCCCATCCCTCTGGGAGCAAAGAGAAGAAAAAGAACGGGGCGGAGCTAGCAAGTGGCTGCGTGGTTCTGAGTTAGCTGTTGGGCTTAAACCACAGCAGTACTTTGTGGCATCCAACATGGCGAACGAAGGGTTGAGATAACAACAGGTCTGACCAGAGTGTGTTTAATTGTATTTGTGATAAGCATTTGTTGTTTTGGATTAACAGTCATTCATCACAATGCTGATTTGTTGGCTCTTAAAGTTGTTGCTCTTGATCTTGGAGTTTCAACATGTCATACCTTACTTTCAGCCAGTATTTGCTGGTTTAGTGTTTATAGGCTGGGGGGCCTGGGGTAAGGTTCTTATTTCTCTGTACTTTATGGTAATGATTTGTAATACAATAGACTTATTGATCATGAAACTGATCTGGCTTGCTTTCGCAGTGTGGTCATCACCTCTATACTTTGGGAGGTATATAATGGAAGTGTTTAGCAATTACACATCATTTTTCTCCTCGTCAGGTGGTCAACCCATGAAGGAGACATTCCCTTACGTTCCCAGCTCCCCCACCAGAGCATTTACAACATCATTTGAGAGTTCTGAAGGTTTTAAATGGCCTTTGGGTACCCCCGAGACCTGCCTGCTGATTGTGACGGGGATCACCATGTTGGCAAGCGTACAGTGTGTTCTACCCGTGCCCATTTTGTCTGATCTCAAAAGTTAAGCAGAGTCAGGTTTGGGTCTTGTCCGGGGTCAGACGACGATATAGGGGGACAAAGAGATTTTCCCCAAGGTTGCACAGCCATGAGTGGCAGGATGTGTGGGATAGTATGGGCAAGTATCTAGGCCAGTAGGCCCCTCCAGTGCTTTTGAACTTCATCACTGAACAAATGCAAAATCCAGAAAAACTAGTAAAACACTTAAATGAGGTGTGTTGTCATCCTGTTCCTACCAGAGACATCTTCTTCCCTTTGAAGGTACTGGATAGTGTTGAACAGGGCTCTGTAAGCATAGGCCAAGCCCCAGCACACTGATGTGATTTGTCCCTCTCTGGTATGACCAGGATGACAACACACCTCATGTGCTGATCAGGTGGCCTGGCACATCAGTCCCACAGAAGTATAAGGTTCTAGTAGATACCGGTGCACAGGGTATCCTGATGGCATCAACTGTCAATGAGTGGAACCCATTTATATTTCTGGAGTGACAGGAGGATCCCAAGAGTTGACTGCACTGAAGGCTGAAATCAGCCCGACTGAGGAAGTGTCAAAAACACCCCATTGTGACTGGTTCAGAGGTTCCATGCATCCTCAGCATAGACTACCTCAGGAAAGGGTACTTCAAAGACCAAAAAGGGTATCGATGGGCTTTTGGTATTGCTGCTTTGGAGACAGAGGAAATTGAGCAACTGTCCACCTTGCCTGGTCTCTCAGAGGATCCTTCTGTTGTGGGGTTGCTGAAGGTCGGAGAACACCAAGTGCCAATTGTGACCACAACAGTACACCGGCGGCAATATCAGACCAGCCAAGACTCCTTGATTCCCATCCATAAGCTGATCCATAGACCGGAGAGTCAAGGAGTGATCAGCAGGACCTGCTCACCCTTTAACAGCCCATATGGCCAGTGTGAAAGTCAGACATAGAATGGAGACTAACAGTAGACTACTGTGGCCTGAATGAAGTCACACCACCACTGAGTGCTGCCGTACCGGACATGCTAGAACTTCAGTACGAATTAGAGTCAAAGGCAGCCAAGTGGTATGCCACGATTGATATTGCTAATGCATTTTTCTCAGTTCCTTTGGCAGCAGAGTGCAGGCCACAGTTTGTTTTTATTTGGAGGGGTGTCCAGTTCACTCAGAACCGACTGCCCCAGGGATGGAACCACAGCCCTACCATCTGCCATGGACTGATCCAGACTGCACTGAAACAGGGGCAAGCTCCAGAACACCTGCACTACATTGATTACATCATTGTGTGGGGCAATACAGCAGAAGAAGTCTTTGAGAAAGGGAAGAAAATAATCCAAATCCTGCTGAAAGCCAGTTTTGCCATAAAACAGAGTAAGGTCAAGGGACCCGCACAGGAGATTCAATTTTGGGGAATGAAATGGCAAGATGGACGTCACCAGATCTCCACAGATGTGATCAACAAGATAACAGCAATGTTTCCACCAACTAATAAGAAAGAAACACAAGCTTTCTTGGGTGCTGTGGCGTTCTGGAGAATGCACATCCCAAATTACAGTTCAATTGTAAGCCCTCTCTATCATGTGACCAGGAAGCAAAATGATTTTAAATGGGGCCCTGAGCAACAACAAGCCTTTGAGCAAATTAAATGATAGTTCATGCAGTAGCCCTTGGAGTAGCCCGGACCGGGCCAGATGTTAAAAATATACTGTTTGCCATAGTTGGGGAGAACGGTCCTACCTGGAGCCTCTGGCAGAAAGCTCCAGGGGAAACTCAAGGTCGACCCCTTGGCTTTTGGAGTCAGGGATACAAAGGATCTGAGGACAGCTATACCCCAACTGAGAAAGAGATACTGACAGCCTATGAAGGGGTTCAAGCTGCTTCACAAGTGATTGGCACAGAAGCACAGCTTCCCCTGGCACCCTGGTTGCCTGTACTGGGCTGGATGTTCAAAGGCAGGGTCTCCTCTATGCATCATGCAACCGATGCTACATGGAGTGGGCTGCACTAATTATACAACAATCTAAAATTGGAAATCCCAGTCATCCAAGTCATCCATGACTTCTTCTAGAAGTTATCACGAATTGGCCAGAGGGCAAAGATTTTGGAATGTCACCAAAGGAGGAGGTGATGTGTGCTGAAGAGGCCCCACCATATAACAAACTGTCAGAAAATGAAAAGCAGTATGCCTTGTTTACTGATGGGTCCTGCCGTATTGTGGGAAAGCATCGGAGATGGAAGGCAGCCGTATGGAGTCCTCGACGACAAGCTGCAGAAACTGCTGAAGGAGAGGGCAAATCGCATCAATTTGCCGAGGTGAAAGCCATCCAGCTGGCCCTGGACATTGCTGAATGAGAAAAGTGGCCAGTACTTTATCTCTACACTGACTCAGGGATGGTGGCAAATGCCCTGTGGGGGTGGTTGCAGCAATGGAAGCAGAGCAACTGGCAACACAGAGGTAAACCAATCTGGGCTGCTGCACTGTGGCAAGATATCGCTGCCCAGGTGGTGAAGGTACGCCATGTAGATGCACATGTACCCAAGAGTCAGGCCACTGAGGAACACCAGAACAACCAACAAGTGGATAAAGCTGCTAAGATTGAAGTGTCTCAGATGGATTTAGATTGGCAACATAAGGGTGAATTATTTTTGGCCCGGTGGGCCCATGACACTTCAGGCCATCAGGGCAGAGATGCAACATACAGATGGGCTCATGATCAAGGGGTGCATTTAACAATGGATGCTATTGCTCAGGTTATTCACGACTGTGAAACATGCGCTTCAATTAAGCAACCTAACAGTTAAAACCTCTTTGGTATGGAGGACGATGGCTGAAGTACAAATATGGGGAGGCCTGGCAGACTGATTATATCACACTCCCACCAACTCGCCAAGGCAAGCGCCATGTGCTTACCATGGTGGAAGCAACCACCGGATGGCTGGAAACATATGCTGTGCCCCACGCCACTGCCCGGAACACTATCCTGGGCCTTGAGAAACAGATTTTGTGGTGACACAGCACCCCAGAGAGAACTGAGTCAGACAATGGGACTCATTTCTGGAATAACTTTATACCTGCAGTGCCAGCTGTAGTGCAGATATATTTAAGCCACCTGTTTTGTTTAATTTTGGTTTAATGTGAACATGTGTTGAAACACCATATATCTTCTGAGTATGATTTCAGGTTTCAGGCATGCTGCATTTGCAATCACACCATAGAAGCTTGTCATATATTCAGGCCATAGTCAAGGGAGGGGATTTTTAAGTACTAACAACAGTGTTATGTTATTTCCTTTGTTTCAGACAGTGAAGAGTGGCTTTTCTAGGAAGTCTTTCTTCCTGTTTCTAGCAGGAGTGTTTTGTAACAATTCCATTGTGGTAATGTTCACAGAGCCTGTGCTTGCCAAATCTTTTGTATTAGGGTTTGTAATCTTAATACTAAACATTAATACTTAATCTTTCAGTATTAAATGCTAACAACCCTTGTTAATAAGAGGTTAAACAGCATGTGTGTGTATTAAACACAAAAAAACTGTGTTTGCCAAAATCAAATCATGTTTAAGATTAAGACCGCCACCAGCAGGATTAAACAGCAACAGGAGAACTTTTAAAAGACCTTTGAAACAAAGAATAAAGAAACCTTAAAAAAAGTATAAAAGAAGTATGAAAATTCATAACAGGAGGCAGAGACCTTGGAGTGGAAACAGAAGACACCAGAACTCTTTTTGACACTGCCAGAAGTTGACCCATCAACATCACACCTTTGTCTCAACCAGCAAGAGCAGCTTCCCCACAGCTTCCCCACTGGACACCACTGAGAGCTGTCTGCTCTCAGCTTGAATAGCAACAGTGTGGGCTGCAACTAGCAAGCACCCACACGTTGGGTTTTGTCTGTACACATGGACACCCCGGGATGCTTTCTCACCAACCTGTGGATTGATAGGTTGTAGAGAGCAGCACAGATACACACAAATCTAAAGCAATCATGTATCCTTATAGGACATGTGCAAGTAGGGTAACCCATGTTTCCAAAAAAGTGATGGCACTTGTAACACACACACACGTTTTGAGGAATGGATGGGTGTGATGGTATCTCTGTGAATGTGTGACTCTGTGTGTTTGTGATAAGAAACTTTGGAGACTGGTTATTAAAAACGTTCAGAAATTTGTAGGTGCTTAATAGAATTTTGAAAGAGTCTAGTACGGTGAATTATATGTTGTATTACTGACATGGACCCTGAAAATACAGTTGGTTGCTGGTTAGTTTTTAATAAATCCATAATCTGCTTCTATCCTTATTCAGTTTAAATAAAGTAAACTGAGATTTTCTGTATGACATAATTTTTCATTAATTTTCCTCTTAACTGGCTGAGTTTACTTACAGCACAGTCTTCCCTTTTATTGTTATGTATGTTAAGTTGTCTTTTCATATTGTGCTCTTGGAGACTGTTTGTACAGATACTGGCCAAGACACAGTTCCAACATGCATGCTAGGAATACATGAAAGCAGCAAGCTCCTTATTCCCCAGGCCATTTTCTGTGTTTTGAAATAGGAGTATGATGAGAATGAAAGATAAGCTGCTGTTCTTTGTCAAAGATCTTTCAAGCTTGTCCAATGGAAAGGTGTTGTTGAAAGCTGATACCATTTTTCTTTTAGGTTCGTTTTTCAATAGATAGATGAGTGAAATGAATTATTTATATTCATTTCAGATTACCCAGTGCAAAATGATATACTGCTTTAGAACTGGAGTCCAGGCAACCTTTTACACCTTAATAGCATGAGAGATCTCAGGTTCTGGATTTTTACAGGTTAACTCCTGCAAGACAATTTTACATGCTACAGATAGAGTTAAGATACTTTCTTTTGGAAATCAAGAGCAGGCTAAAGGGTGGTGTGAGCACAGCTTGTATTGTTCTAAACTAGGCACCATATTATTACAGTCAAGCTGTTTCAGGGCCAAAATTTGATACCATCTTAGTTAAAACCAATATGACCACACACAGTCACATACACAGATATTAATATAATCAAAACTAAAGAACTAGCAATAAGAACCCAGAGTGTGAAACAAGGAGACATTCAATATAAAGGAGACCACTTCTTCTTTAAGCATTTTGTATAATGCATGATATGATTTCTAGCATATAATTTTCGTAAAACACAGGTGGCTGTTTGACAGAAAGATTAAAAACATCTGAAAGTATTGATGTAGTGGCTGGTTATTATGCCTCAGCTGAATGTCATTCTATTATTACTTGGTCTATGCAGCATATCATTATAAAGAAGAAAAGTATTGAAGTTCTTGTTGAATAACAATCAGGTGTAAATTCCTTCAGAATTTACTGTACTCCAGATGACATACAGTTCTGAGGGATGATTTGTAATTGGAACAGTTCTTGAACTGCTCTTCATCTGCTTAGACATTTGGATTTATATAAGGTGGGACCCTTTACATATTAAGAGCAAATATTATCCTCACATTTTACTTGTTTATTCTAGCTTCCATGCAAATAACCTGTCCTTCCCAGTTGGTTTTGGTTTTTTTTTGCCAAAAAAACACTTGCAAATGAATGCCTGTTAAAATATAATTAATGGAGGGTTTGCATTGTATTTCTTATACATTCCCATGCAAATTTATTTCTGTGGTTAATGTCTTACCCTAGGTTGTGTAATACGTCCAAGAAGCAAAACTGTAGAATCATTGAAACGTAGAACAATAGAAAAGTATAGGGTGGAAGGGATCTTTGGTGATCATATGATCCAACCCTAGATTAAGTCACCCAGGACCCTGTCAAACACATTGCTGTATATTTCCAGGAGGGAAGATTCCATCAATTCTATGGGCAGCCTCTTCTGACATATAATTGTTCTCATGATGAATAATCTTTCTCATATGTCCAAGTGGAATTACTGAAGTAAATTGTGCCCATTGCCTCTTTTCACTGTAGATCCTTGTGAAGAGAGTGCCTCTATCTTCTCTGTACTACATTTTAGGCATTGGAAGACTGGATTCCCTCAGCCTTCTTTTTTTAATAGGCTAAGCAAACACCAGTTACCCAGCCTTTCTCCAACTGCGGTGTTCTCCAACTGCGATGTTCTCCAACACTTTGCTCATTTTGGTGGGCTTCAGTGGACCATCTCAAGATTTTCAATCACTCGACCTGCAGAAACCAAACTGGACATGGTACTCCAGGTATGGCCTAACAAGTGTTGGACAGAGTTTAATAATCACACCCCTTGATGGCTATAATACTCCTGATGGAGCCCTGGAAATGGTTTGCCTTCCTTGCTGTAAGGGTGCGCTGCTGGCTAGCATTTAACATGCTATTCACTAGGACCTGTGGTTCTTTTCAACAGAGCTGCTCTCCATCTGGTCAGACCTATTCCTACACTCACGCATGGGATTTTTCTGTCCCAGGTGCAGGACTTCAAATTATTCTCATGCAAATTCTTGCTGCTTCTATCTCTCAGCCTGTCCAGAATTTTCTGAATTATGACTCTTCCTTCCAGAATATATACCTCTCCTACTAGATTGCTTGATTGTACTTGGTGAGGGTACATTCAATTCTATGATCCAGCTTGCTTTAAAGATGCTGGATAGCATCAGACGCACTACCGACCCCAGAGAAACTCCACTTGCGACTGCCTGCCAGCTTGATTTTGCATCATTAACCACTACTCTTTCGGCCTACCAGTTAGCCAGATTTTTAATTTATTGTCTAGTCCATGTGTCCAGTCTATGTCTTATCAGTTTACCAACACTTATATCTGTGGGAAACAAATTGCTATGGTTTGACATCGACAGCTTTGCCCTTATCCGGTGAACAAACTCTTCTGTCACAGAAGGCCATGAAGTTGGTAAATCATGATTTACCCTCGGACAATCTTTGCTGGCTTTTTCCAAACGTATTGTTGTGCTTCATTGGACATGCTCAGAAATAACTTCTGTGAGGACGTGATCCATAATTTTCCTAGAGACTGAATTGAGGCATACTGGTCTGTAGTTGCTCAAAATTCTTTTCCCCTTCTTTGTATGTGGATGTAATACTTACTTTGTACTCATCAGGGACTTTCTTTTGTTTCTGTGAGCTTTCAGAAATGATGAAGGGCTGCTCTGCAGTGATGCCATCCTCATCTTTTAGCACCCTTGGATGGACGTATCCTGTCAGGTCTCATGGACTTGCAGATTCCAATTTGTACAGATGATCTCTAAATTGACTGTCCTCCGGGGTTTTCCATTTGCTTTGCTGTTTCAACACATAGAGACACGAGGGCTAAATTTACCCATGAAGGTTGAGGAAAAGAAGGCACTAAGTACACCAAACTTTCCTGTGTCATTTGTAACTAAACTGCCAGCCCCTATCAGTGGCAAACATCTCTTCCTTGTACTTCTGCTTGTTATTAGCATACCTATAAATGCCTTATTATTCTTGACATCTCTTGACAGTTTGAGTGCTCACTGAGCCCTGCTTTGTCGCTCTGGGCCACCACAGTTGCAGATGCCTAGCTAAATAGCAAACAGAAGCTAAATACAATCATCTGTTGGTCCTGTGTGAAGTCTCTGCCCCATGGGTCCCTTCTCAGGACATGATGAGCCTCTCCCTTCCTCTGCCCCTCAACATTCTCCATGTGTGGTTTGCTTAGCTCAGGAATGTAGTTGCTAACACATGGCCATGCTGCCCTCCCAGCAAACTTTAGGAAGAAATCACTATTAAATGCCAATTTTTTTCTCTAGCTGACTTCTTTTTATATATAAGCTCTTTCAAAGAGTGGAGTTATTCTCAAACACCAATTTGCTTGAGTGGAAGAGCAGGGAATAGAAATGCTGTATTTGTTGTTTGCAAGCTAATGGGAGCAAAATATAGAAAGGACGGGAAAGTATATGTATATTCATCTGGACCAGCCTAGAAAAAATAAAAAATCATTTGTTTTTCTGTTCGAAGACAAACAGCTAGAGATAGCTGGCTATGATGCTCTGCCAATGGCAAATAAGGCATCCTGTTTTAGTGGTCACAAAATAACAAGGAGCACACTTCAGACTAAATTTTCATATACCAAGTTAAACAAATTCCAGACTGAATTTTTTATTTTAAGGAGTAAATATATTAAAATGACATAACCATGGGCTTCCACTTTATTGATCAAGACATTTATGCAGATTGCTCTGGTCAACATGACATTAGTAGGCAATAAAGTATTCAAGTATGTAAAGCACATTTTTTTAACCAGTTCTCAAAATAAATAAGCGCTATCAACAATAGTAATTACATGTCATGCTGCATTGCTGGCAGCTCTGGGTTGCCTGTTTGCGCATGAGCAGTCTAAATGATTGTCATGGATTACTGAAATTCTCTTTAACATCTGCAACACTAAAAATTATTATGACAAAGTCTGAGAAAGAATGTTGGGTCTAGTATGACAAATAAATTGAGCAGTTGTGAGTCCATCAACTAGTTCTGCACAGACTAAATACTCAGTAACATAGATACATGCAAATGTGTATGCTCAACAGTGTAATAAGGAATAAAATTTTCATTGCAGACCTCAAGTGCACAGGTCTTCTTATTGCAGTATTTTCATACTAAAATGTTGACTGAAAATTAGGCCTTGAACTGTACTTGGAAGCTATGTAATCTTTTCCCATTCAGACAGCTCATATTGCAAAGTGGTATAAACTGGCCATTATCGTCAATTTTAAGTAAGGGACAATGATTAGGATGAAGAAGAATTATTTAATCCATAATCCTTCATCCGTGTTTTTCATTGCAAAGGCTTCCTAAAATATTAAGAGTTTCCATCCTGACGTGTTCCGTACCAACAGAATTTAAACTTATTTTTATTACACTGTTGTCGCTATCTAGAAAGGCAATACAAAAAGCACCTCCAAAACGTTTTCATCATATAGATTTCCACAGATATGTAAACCTGAATACAAAGGAAAGGCAGTTAACTCCTTTCACACACTGAAACAGGACTCCTTTTTCCACTATATTAAATAACATTGTCATTTCTGGGTAAATCTAACCTGGAAGTTGGAATATTATCATCCATTTTAGAGAACAGGGAGCAACTGATGTATTTCACTTTGCTGTACCAACATTTTGTATTCAGTCTTCACTGGAAATACCATCTTTGTTTTTTGTGTTGAACTGAAATAAACAAGCTGCAGAAACAGCTACTTTCTTCTTCTGAAAGGAGGCAATGTGTAATATAATTAAAAATTCTTATTTTCCTGTTAAGAACTGAAATGTGGAATACTATTTGACATCATCTACATTACATGTCAGCATGATCAGCTGTAGTACAGAATCAATAAACGATATTTCACATGCCCAAATGCTGTAAGAAGTCAATGGTTTTAATATTAAGATGATAAGTTTTGCAATCTATAATATTCTCAAGTTTTGTCTAATAATCTTGTAAAAATCTAATAAAAGAGCAATATTTAATGACAGAATTTCATGCCTAGATTATAACATTATGTTATAATAATATAACCCTTTGCGTTTAGATAACTAACATTACTTAAAGAAGTTTTAAGATTAGGGAAATATAATTTTTTTGCATGTCTATTTTGGAATTTCAAAATCAGGGTTGACTTTCTTTTTTGTTATTTTGTGGGCAGCAAGGTTTGGATGCGGCATTCTCATAATTAAAAACCAGATTCTTTGGGTGGTTTTTGCTTAGCCAGCTGAGCTGCTGAATAAAACTTCATTGTCTCTTTGCAGGTTCTATGCCAAAACATTGATTTACATACATAATTACCTCCGCCCACATCTTCTAGAGATTTATGTAGAGAAAGAGTCCTTCTTCCTCAGACACTCCCCTGCCTTCAAGTGCAGAAATATGCCAGTCGTTTTTGAGCTGTTACTGGAATAACTCCTGGGTGGCTGGGTGTAGGGTGGTCAAAGAGATTCTCGTTTCTGCTGCTATTAGAATTGAAAGGGAAATAACTTGGACTTTTCAGTTCAGTCTGTTCTTTTCTTTTTTGATCCCTCCCAGCTGCTGAGCACTACTAGTCTACTGCATGGTTACCAGAGGTTTCATGCAATATCAAAAACTGGGAAATGGTTTGGGTTCTTTTTTTTTCTGTTTTTTTTCTTCACCCCAATGTTCGTTGTCTGGTGCTGTTTCAAAGTGAGATACAGTTTCCAGAGTTTTTCTTATGCAGTCAGTCATTATTGTATCATTGGCCAAACTCTCAGTTACTGGTTTTAGAGTAATAAAGTCTATTGCCATTCAATCCATTGATATCCAGGACTTTACATCTATTTAATTGAAATCTACTAAGTCACTATGACTACTTTGAAATCTTTCAGACAATTAATTTAATTTAGACATTTTTATTATATTTTCACAATAATTATTTCAAAGAGATCCCTGAAGGGTTCATACAAAGCATTTTAATAGAATTTGAAGATAAAAATAGAATATTAAAGGCTGATCTTTTGGTATAGTAATTGCAAATTCAAGTAAAAATTAAAAACAATGAACTCTTCTATTGCTGTTTTTACATTCAGCAATGCATAAATGCATTTTAAACTTATAAAACCACAAGATATCCACCCACAGTACTTCTATGTTCACGGATAATATTTTTCACATAAAGCACCTCTCAGTTCCATATCTCTAAGTTATAACAAACTTTATAAGTACTATATAATTAGATTGACTTTATTTGTTCTGTGCAGTTAATTTTTATTACAGTTTTTGAAATGCAGTCAGACCCTTATTTAATGAGTCAATAGGTACCTGTAAGTCCAAATACAAAATAGAAGGGTTAGTTTCTGAATTATTTATTCCTTACGTATGCAGAGTATAGAAATATGAAATAGACTTTATATTAATTCCTAAAATAGATTTTAAAAGGCAGAAAAAAAATTGAACTTTAATACTGCAGAAAATTAGTTTTCTTGTTTTCACAAACAGGGTGAGTATGCATGCGTTGAACAGGTGACACAAACTGTGTGAAGAGAAATCTTTTACATTGCAAGTATACAACATCAAATTACATGTGTTATTAGAAGAACTAGTAGAAATACTATGTAACTTAAGCAAAGACTTACAAAGAGGATTATAGCATTAGCCATCAGGCATTTTGACAAATGCATATGGAGTTACTAAGTGTATCAGAAACTGGACATGCAAAAATAGGAGGTGGAGTAGCATATTTGATTAAGAACCAGATGTTTGAACTGAATAGCATAGTTTGAACAATCTAGTAAGGGCTGGGAAAGTTTAATTGTTCAACTTTGTTTAATCTTATTAACAAATAAGAGCTAAAATGTTTCAATTCATATTAGCCAGCTGTGGGAGGAGAATGCTGCTTTCAATAGCTCTGTGAGCCATATGAAAGGAAACTTTACAGGAGATGGAGAATTTGACATGTATTTCACTTTCTGCCTACATGACAGAGAAATTTATTCCTGCTATAATGCTAAACATGTCAACAGACCTTGCTGAATCTAGGACTATCATGATGCAGAAGTCACATGAATGTAGGCATAGCACTGACATTAACACATTTACTATGTTATTTTTGGAACAAGAAAGCTTTGTACAAGATTTTTAAACTACCTACATTCAGTCCTGCAGAGTCCAATGGTGCACATCATTGTTTGTGAATACACTAAAGCATATACTTCTTCCTCAAAGTTGTTTTTATTCACAAGCCTTTGAACATATTTTCCAAAGCTGTGAGGTTTGATAGGACTTTTCAATAGTTTTCTTAGCAATTTGGAAATTCTAACATCCTGCTTAATATAACTTTAAAATTTAAATAATGAACATCTTTAATGATCAGATAGTGTCTCCTGCAGAATCAATAGCATGTGAATAACCGGTAATAAACTGTAATCTACATCATAAAGGCACTAATTCTTTTCCTGCCCTCAGATTTTACCCTATGTTTGTCTCATGATCTTCGCTATTAGATCTGAAACATTGCCTTGAGTTAATTCATAGGCTGATACACTATTGCAACAAAACACTTTAAATTAAGCATGGAATAAAATCAAAGGTTGGTTCTCTTTTTTTTTTCTTCAGTAATTACATAGCAGAAGAAGGAAGTTCAGAACTTATTTACTAAACCTGAAAAATAAGTTATTGCCGTTTATCTCGACTGTTAAATGCAAAATGTGACACACAGATTTTTGAAAACACAACAATGTATTAATGGCAGATTAGCAAACTATTGCAAATCTATTTGTGCAGCAAGTTTAATGGAGGCAGACCTTTGTCTCTCTGAGATATCTGACATTTTTCCAAAAGCATATGATATTGTGATATGGTAGAATTTGCTTAAATGAGGTAAGTTGGTGACTGGCATAACTCTGGAAATTATTGCCTCTGTTGATTAAAGAAAACCCTCAGTCCCCCTCAGACTGAATATAAATGAGTAGCCAGAGACAATCCCTCTGTTTAATTGTTTTCTCCAGTGTAGGTATACTGTGAAAGTGCAATACAGTGGTGACTGATGAGAACCAGTTACAGAACACGCATTAGTTAAGCCAAAGTCTTGGTTGAATGAATCATTCAAAGCGGTTAATGAACACAACTTATTCCTAGAAGTTCTATTGAAAATAGGATTCTTTATATTTCTGAAGCTGATGGAGCTCTGATATTCTGATTAGATCCGCCAAATGGCTTTTAGAATATTTTCTTATGTTAAATTCACCACCTTTTCAGAATAGCAAATCTGTCCAACAGCACACGAAAAAAAACCCTAAGGATCAATAAAACTGGAATCAGCAGATTTTCTTCACAGCACAGAATAGGAACCAAGTAAGAGTGGAGCACTGAATTGCCATGGGAGAAGTTAATGGTGCTTTCACATTTGGCTTGCAGTACACCAAATATATTTTTGCAGTAGAACATGTCTAACTTCAGCCTCTAAAACCAGCTCCTCTCCTCCTGGGCGTTACTGTTTTCCACAGTACCTGAAGGGCCTTTAGCTAAGCCAAACATTGTTTGCCTATGAAAAGCCCATGAAGAGGTGCATTTGGAGCATTCCAGAGATTGGCTATGGGCTTGTTGAGCTTTAGCCTTTGCTGCCTTGTAAACAAATTCTTGTTGTGTGTTTGATCCATTGTATTACAGTGGAAACATCATGGGAACATGCATTAAGGGCTTGTAATTCACAGCACTAATGTTGAAACCAGCTTTGCCATCTGCTGATGTTTATTATTAGATCATGATCGGCCTGGTTGTGTTGCAGCGAAGTGGGAAAGATGATCAGCTTTCGCTCTTTTTGAATGTGTTCTGAAGAAGACAGTTTCAACAACAAACCTCTGAGGAAACCTGTCAACCTACCTGCAGAGCATTAACTTGTGTCCAGGAAGTTCTGGGTTCTGTGTGGGAATTGTGCTGCTTATCTGCTGCAGTTTGTGCATGGAGAGAACTGGGTCCACTGTATCTTGTTTTCCTTTATACATCAACGGTGCAACCAGAACACCTGACCATAAAATGGAAATCCAACTTTCTACAATAGGTCCTTAATACATAAAAGGATTCAAGAAAGTAAATATTCACAGTTTGGTAACTAAGAAATGTCTATAACCAAGCACATGGAAGTGTTCGAGTTGCAAAAATGTCACAGGGATCAGGAGCAGTGCCAGGTTTTCTGTGTTATTTCTATGGTGGTATTAAAGCTCATGTAACCCTTTGCAGCAAGCTTTCCTTTCCACGTCTGCTTGCACGAAAAATGAATGTCTTAATTTCTGGTCACTCTGAGAGAGCAAGTGGATCTGTATATACATATACATACGAACTAGGATAACCTATTTACTGGCAGAAAGACCTTTAAAAACCAGATGTAGTTTTTTGCATCGATTCCTCTCGCTATAAAAAAAAAAAAAAAAATTCAATCCAAATTAAAAAATAATAGCTTAAAATTACAAACTTTCACAGATATCTACCCTAAGAAATCTACTCAGACTTCAGATTAGAAGGGATTTGGTAGTGAATAGGGTGTAGCTGGCAAGGTGTTGGTAGAGGGGTGGGGGTCTTGTAAGGATCAGCCCAAGTCAAGTCTGTTTTTCTAGCATCTGGTGAGTGTTTTCCTTGTCTTGATTTTGACAAATCATGAATTTTCTCTCATTCCTATTCCTCTTTTTTTTATTCTGTCCCACTGTGTGTGTGTGGGTGGGAGGTGAACAAGCATCTGGGTGGGTCCTGCTTGCCAGCCTGGGCCAACAGCCTGAAGATAGCAATTTTGAAACTCTGGCATTTTAGGCATAGATGGCAAATTCATATAATTGATAATTATTTTTTTTCCCCTAATACATATAGCTTTTAGTATATTTTTCAACTACTAATTTCAAAATGCCAATCCCCATCCAAAAAAATTTCCCCATCCAGTAATTATCTTTCTTTTTCCTTTTATCTTTCTGGAGTACAATAAAAGTGCAATTAAAAAAATCTATTCTTTACTGTTTTGCATTGAGATTCTTGTTATGCATAATATTGCAGCCTCTCCCTTAAACCTTGGTGTTGGGATATTAGTCTGTTCAAGCACAGCTCCAAAGCTGGATCAGTTCACAATAGTCTTTTTACATGGCAGACAGTTAAATTTTTTAACAGACCTATCCCATTTCTCTTTTTCTGAACAGTTTAACTCAACTCACTCTCTATCAAACTATCAGCATAGCAGCATAAGGCAGTAATGTTTTTTAATCAAAATGCAGGGTTACCTGCAGTGTAATTTGAGCAGAATCCAATTGTGAGAGGAGAATTTTAGTGGAATCACACATTTTTTATATCTCGGTGCTACTGAGTTAATGTAATTACCACTGATCTGACATTAAGATATTTAGGGTTTCTGTAATATATGATACTAGTGCACAGAGTTAAAACATGAGTTTAGTTTCCTAATGCTTTGTTGACAAGTTTTCAACAATAAACCGCACAGTACAAAGCATATATGAACCCAAAATTCTTTTTAAACCTTTGCACATGGCATTTGCAAACCAGTCTCAATTATAGTCAACTTATTCTTCTAAAAATTATATACAGCAGCTATATTGACACAGGGTTTGTTACCTCTTAAACATTAAAATTGCACTCCTCTGGCTGTTGAAAAATCGAGTATTTGTTCTTCCGGAGCATCTAAATTTTCCAAGAACAATTTTGGCTTACTAGATTTATATTTAGATTAATTTTCTATTTGTAATAAAATAAACTTTGCATTTTTATCTGTGCTATATTAAATGCCAAAATTTTGCAATGAGATTTTAATGAGATTTTAAGTGCAAGACTGTGATTTTCACTTTTCATTTGTAATTTTTCTTTTTCTTCTGCTCAGGACTATTTTATAAAAGAAATGAATAGGCTTTTTTATTCAGAAAGAAAATGTTGCTGTGACTGATTGATCTTAATAAAAAAGTTTATATTACATAAAATGTATTATGACTTTTAAGAATACTTTTCAAGCTTACTTTTACATTATAAAAATGATCTTTTGTTTAGTTTTGGCACATGCAAAAAAGATTCCAAAATCTCATCTGGAAATCATTTAATGGGAATTTTCATAAGAATTATGAACAAATGAATACCAGGTTCATAATAAGAATGTTTTGTTCTACTGCAGTATTACTAGGAATTATATAAAATTTAGTGTGTCAACTCAAATCCAAATGCTGAAAGTAACTATAGATATCCACCATAATCTTCAAACAAACCTGAACTAACAAATCATAGTTCTTTATTCACAAAGAATTATACTCATTTACTAACCTTCCTAAACCAAGTTATAGTTCACACTTCTTAATCATAATATTTTTAAAATAGTTTTTCTGTATTTTCCTATGAATTTTAGGTTTTAAAGAGAAGTATTTAATTGAAAGGACTAAAATCCTTGACAATTTTTGTCTCACTGCAAACCTAGAGTTTGTATGGCTTTCAGATACAATGTATAGAGTATAGATCTGATCCCTGGCGTATATCTTAGCATAGAGAGTTACACATAAGAAACAAGTTTCACTGCATCTCAGAGTGGAGGCTATAACTCATTTGCATTTTGAAAACTAATCTTAAAAATGTGCTTTAAACAATGTTTTTGCATTTAAAATGCAAAAAAAAAAATCAACTTGCAGTATTAGTGTTACTGATAGAAGATCTATTACTTGAATATGTTATTTAGCCTCATTATTTCATCATCAGGCTTTTTAGGTAGAAAACAAAAACCATTAAAAGTGCCCTGACCTACATAAAGTTTCTCTGCTTCAAATAGGTTTTTCCTTGATATTGCTTCCCTCACAATACGACATCAATATGCAACAACTGCAAAAGAAATTCTGAAATGCTTAGGGAGTGCCTCTGCCTTACCTTGCCTTGCCTTGCCTTTTATTTTTTTTGTTATGATCCTCACATCTGTAACACAGTCGACTAAGAGAGCACTGCACTAGTTCACCTAAATCACTCATAGAATCATAGAATAGTTAGGGTTGGAAAGGACCTTAAGATCATCTAGTTCCAACCCCCCTGCCATGGGCAAGGACACCACACACTAAACCATGCCACCCAAGGTGTTGAACACTGCCAGGGATGGAGAATTCACAGCTTCCCTGGGCAACCCATTAAAGCGCCTCACCACCCTCACAGTAAAGAACTTCTTCCTTATATCCAATCTAAACTTCCGCTGTTTAAGTTTTAACCCATTACCCCTTGTCCTGTCACTACAGTCCCCAGTGAAGAGTCCCTCCCCAGCATCCCTGTAGGCCCCCTTCAGGTACTGGAAGGCTGCTATGAGGTCTCCACGCAGCCTTCTCTTCTCCAGGCTGAACAGCCCCAACTTTCTCAGCCTCTCTTCATACGGGAGGTGCTCCAGCCCCTGATCATCCTCGTGGCCCTCCTCTGGACTTGTTCCAACAGTTCCATGTCCTTTTTATGTTGAGGACACCAGAACTGCCTGCAGTACTCCAGGAGAGGTCTCATGAGAGCAGAGTAGAGGGGCAGGATCACCTCCTTCTACTACTCTGCTCAACCTGATGACCTGGCAGAGTTGTGTAATATTCTCCACCTCCCTAGGATCTAAGAGAGTATGCCCTTGATGGAGTGGGGAGAGAAAGCCTGCAAAACCCCAATGCTAATGCCCTCTATAAAACTCTATCAGAAAGAAAGAAACAGTCCTGCAACAGACCTGGTGGCTTAATCTGACGCTAAACCTCAGAATTAACACGTAATATGACTGCTCTGGAATTCCTTTATTGTGCTTTCAAGTTGCAATTAGCACAGTGCTAACCCAGTGCCTTTTAAGACTTTTTACATCACTGTGTGCTTTTGCACAAAGTTACAAAGGCCTCCTTCATTTCAGCATTTCTAATTTCTGAAGAATTGGGTTTACTGCATTGCTGTACTTTGAAAGCTCTTGAGGATGGCAGATTTTTGCCATGTGTGCATTTACTTATTTGCCACAGTTTCTAAAAGCATAGTGGTAGGTTATTGTAAGCTAGACCACCACTTTAAAACATCCTGTGAGTGCCAGCTCCATGCAGAATACTTCAAGTAATTTCAGAGAGCTGGGAAGCTGAGAAGCCTGAGGAGGACCAGAAAGGATATTGCTGAGCAGCTTTGTGAAGACAAGGCTTCCCAGATGGCTTCTCCCTTTGGATACTGAGCAAGAAATTATGCAGCTGTAGAGCAGGGTTCCTGCTCAGCCTGCTGCTGCTCTGGGGTACAGGGAAGCCCCGGCTGCCGACCAAGGCCATCACCTTGCAAGGATGCAAACCTTTGTAACTGCTTCCAGCAACCCCTTCTTCTGACTGCTCCTGGCTGATCAGCTGGGAAATGTCTCACCAGTGTGATATGTCTTAGTTTAGAGCTCTTACTGAAATCTTATTGCAGCAGGAACTGTGGGATATTGGTCCCACAAGTCTCACCTCTCAGAGAAAGTCAGATCCTTCTAGTTCCCATCTCCAAGCTTGATAAAAACCTGGATGATGGGTCCCACTGCTACTGTGCTGGAAATATATTACCACAAGCCTTCTGCTTCTCACACCAAACACCTGCAAGAACTTTTGCTCAGATATGCATTCTACATGCTATAATGTCCCCTCATGTCCTATGAAAGGTCTCCTTGCAACATTTCTTCTGCTGTCCTGCTGCTGCTGTGACAGGCCCATAACCTGAATCATCACCATTGTAGAGCAATTCTCTTTGACATTGCATCAGAGATTAATTTGTTTCCTAAAGCCTGTGCTGTGGTTGAGAAATTAGTCATTAAAAAATGATGGTCTACATTTGTTTGTCTCTCCTCTACAGGCACTGAACCAAAATGTTTTCAGACTGTTCAGCTGAAATCTGCGCTGTTAAAATTAGGTCATTGCCCTGAAAAATCTTTCCTAACTATATATCCAGAGAGCTGATTAAAATCCAATCTATTTGACATTATAATTAAGCCTTACATCTAGTTTACAGTTTTATAATTACAGCTCTGCATCCTGAGAAAGATCAGAGATCTTTCCTGTTCAGCTGAGGGAGCAGAACAGTTCTGCTGAGAGCATTCGGGGGTACTGGCCTTTATACATATGTAGGAGACAGATAAATGCTGCTGAAGGAACCCCTTGCTGATGAGCAGAATTGCCCAGACCTGCATGAGCAGTGTGGCATTTGGAATAGGAGGGGGAGACTGATTTTTCAATGTGTCTTAGAAAGCAGATGTCAGTTACCAAGAGCAACACAGGCTGATTCTTTGTAATCAGTATGGCATAATCTAGCTCTGTACAAGCATAGAAGCAAACCTCCAAGTCTACCACTGCCCTTATTTTGCTTCATTTTCTTATGCTTGATTTTCCCAGCCAGTTTTTGCTTTTTTTTGTGTTTCTCAAAAGTGTGTGTAGGGCAAGGGAGGGGCAGATGGGAAGGGAAAGGGCACAGGAAAGAGGGAGAGCTGCCCATGAAGAGATGCCCATAATGCTAGAAGGTTTCTTCTCACTCTGAACTTGCTTAAAATATGCTCTGAGGAAGTGGAAGCTTGTTCCTTTCTTCTTCTGGTTTCAATGACTTTGAGGTTATTTGGAAAGTAAGGGGAGAAGGCTGAGTTATGGAGTGTCTTGTACTACAAATCCCAACAGAACCAACAGCCTTTCCCAGTAAGAAGCACAAAAATCCCTCAGGTTTTCCATGGTAGACAGCCACTTTCATTCTACCTGGGTTTCTCCTCTCTAATCAGAAGTTTCTGTTGTTTGGCCAAGGCATCTTCCTCATCTGATATTGCTGGTTCTGGGAATAAACAGAAAACTGATGCTTTCAACCTCACCGAGTGCTAATACTCCAGAGCTTTTGTTATTATACCATGAGCTGATGCTTGCAGTCCTTCTTCTGCAGAGAGCAGTACAAACTCTGGTGCATGAGGACAATACATGTGTGACTTCCAATGGGATTTCTTTAAAAGGATGGCAATGTACTCTTACATACTTTAAAGATCACTTATCTACTTACCTGATGATCACTTACATGAAAAGCAGTAATGCACTTTTCACCACCATTATACTGCTTGGAATAAGTGTGAAAAGGGGCACATGGGAGGGGGAAAAAAAAGCCTGGTAATGGCCATTACATCCAATCACAAACAAAACCTCCATGTGTCCATTTTAGCTCCTCAGCACTTTACTTCAGTTTTCCTTTCAAAACATGCTAGAGAGATTCTATTTCTAAATCAGCCTTTTACCGAGGTCCCTAACCAGCCCAATAGTCCAATTGTTCCACTGACATTTCCTCTAAAGAGAAAAAAAAAAAGTTTTATCAGTTTATTAACTTTAGAAAATTTCTAGTCATTGTAGAAACATAATTCTCACAGCTGTTACATAGCAAAGTGGCCCAGACCTTCACTGTATTTTAGGTGCCCCAAGAGCCAGTGGTGGTTTGCATTTATTGCTTCTGTTCAGTTGCTGTTAGTAATGTTACATAGCATCATTTTGCTACCAGGACCTTTACCTCTATATCTCACAGCAGGATGAGGAACACGCACTGATCACATATTTTACGCATTCAAACAGATGGTGTACTACTCTTCATTACCCTGGGAAGCTTACCAATGCATCCTAGTCTGATTTCACTCTGTTTTTTTCACTGTAAAAAAAAAATGTTAATAACACTGTAGGTAGCTCTCCAGATAAACCCTTTTGTCAGCCTTTGAAATTGTATTGTTTTTAGAAAGTGGTGTTCTTCCATACATAACATTTTCGTTTGATTTCTGCTGTTTCATTTGCAGCTTTAAAAAATAGTAGTAAAATGTTTTCTTATACTTTTGTGGTCAATTGTTTCAGTGACTCCAGATCTTTTTTTCAGTAAATGCGAAGAATTTTGTAAGAGTATTTTTGATATGCATTAGAAAATCTCAGCTAAGGCATTTCTTCCTGCTTTATTGTGATATTGCTCGCTGTGTTTACCAGAATACTGTATGTGTTCAGGTGTCACAGTGAAGAGATTGGGGAGCATCCTCTCATCAGGACTTTCTCCAGCTGAAATCTCATGTAATTTCTTTTACATGCTCCTGTACAGTGATCTCCTTTTATAAATGTATTTCTAAGTATTTGCAATTTTGGAGTTATCTACCCTTTTTATCAGGCAAATACAAATTTCAGGATGCTATTAATTGTTTCCTTTTCTGGTAATCTGTCATATTACTGGGCACTAGTTGCATATATATATATATATATATATACATACATAATTTTTAAATTGGGTTTTACTTTCGGAAAATGGTCAGTCACATTCAGACTTTATTTTGCAACCTAGACTAACCAGAACATAAAATATACTTTGTATTACCTCTGCAGTAAGGCAGATAGGGTTTTTTTCCTTCTGCGTGTCTTTCTGTTGCCTTTTTTGTTTGGTAATATGCATCTCTCACTCTGTGAGAATCAACCCCATCTGTTTCTGACAGATTATTTTTCATTGCTTCACTCACATAACTCAGCTTGTCTTTAGTTATCTGCCTCCTCTCTCCCTCTGTCAGCCATGAATGAATAAAATTCACGCAGTCTGTTACCTTCTAACTACAGGCAGAGAGGCAAAGTTAATGTAATATCAGCTAACAGGGCCACACTTGGCAGTGCTTGTTGACTGGGGCCCATTTCATCCAAAGTCACACTTCCCTGTTGGGAACTCATAAGCCGTTCAGTGTTGTTTCTCTCGAATACAGATCTGTGCAGTGAAATGGAAATTACAGTTAACACAAGAAAGTTTGATCCCATAGTTAGAATTTATTCTTCATTTATGCAGACCAGTCTGAGTTTAGGTTTTTTTCCTACTTTCTCTCTGTTTTAGTGCATGTGAAGAAGCTTTGTCCTGGTATCAAGCTTGAAAGAATAGAGAAAAAGAGTATTTAGCTAAGGCATTAGTGATTCTTTCTGAGCTCTTTACCCTCCATGCAATTACTTTAACTGTAACCTTGTCTGAGAGATTTAGACTGAGACTATTCTTACCCATTGCTTTGGGCAACTGGGAAAACATTTAGGCTCTATTTTTTTTTTCATATCAATACTAATACTTCTGGGAAAACAGTTAAACAACTTCCAGTTAGACAACAGTCTAAATCCTTAATTCTATGAGGCTATATAATTTTTATATATATAAATATAAATGTGTATATATATATGTGTATGTAAAATTTTAAGTAAATTATTAGTCCTATATAGCTTGAAGTTCTGACAGTCTTCTGTCCTACTGGCTTACGTAGCTCATTTTTCCAATTGTTTGACAACAGATACTCATATTCACATACACTAAAGACAAACCATACCTACTAAAATTCTGGCATGGACTGGCTAGACAACACTAGCCAGCTAAGTCTAATTTGCATCTGTATGAATACAATAGCATCATGAGGAGAGTAACTGAACACAATCAGTTCAAAACCCAGAATTGGAAGAAAGTGTGTGTTTGTGGTTCTGTAACATTCCCTACACATTGATTGATAAATTGGATTCCACTAAAAATTTAGTTATAATGGAAGCTCAGAGACAGCAAACACATTGCCTACTTCTAATTGTTATAATTCCTTTTCCTAAATATTGAAGTGCTGCATTTTCAGATGGAAGATGTAGTGAAAGATAGATAGAGAATGAATAAATCCACTGGGCTAAACCTCTGTGCTCTTCTAATAATTATTTTAAAGATGCTATAGCTGTATTTTCATGGGAAAATTGATTTATGTTATATATAACCTGTGATAGAGGACTAAAAGAAGGAAATATGCAAATTAAAATAAAAATAAAATTAAATAATAGAAAAGGAAGGACAGCCTGTACATAACTTGTCTGCTTTTTATTCACTTTCAGAAGTCACAATGTTCGTCTAGTTAGTTTCTCCACCTGCTGATAAGCTTTTCTTATTTATTTCTTTTTAAGGAAGGGCAAACACAAAGGAGGCCTAAAACCCCTTTATCTAGCTAATGAGAATGAAAAATTAAGCATGATTTTTGAAGTGTAAAATAAATACAGTCACTAGGGTCAAGTGTTCCCTGCGTACAGAGGACTTTTGAAGGGGTTATAACTGAGTCATTTCTGTTATGATAGATGAACTTTCTAATGCAAGCTTCCTTCTCTTGCTGATATTTGTTTATATTCAGGAATCCAAAGTCTTGCGAAATAGAGAACTGTACAAAAGTTAGTGTCATCCCGAGTAAAACGAGGCAAGAAAGTGAGAAGCAGGAGAATGAGTAACTATGCATGAGCAACATCTAGTGGCTAACATCTCATTATGAGGCATGGAGGCATTGGACATTATAACAAACTTGGTTTTGACACTGAATGCTTCTGGGAGGAAGTGAAGCATATGAGGGGAAAAGACAGCACTGCTTATTGGTGCAGCTTCTGAACTAAAAGTTCTCAAGAACTCATATTGATTCTTTCTTCACTAAGTAATAAACTGAATGTGAGCTGACAGTATGCACTTGCAACCCAGAAACCAACTGTATCTTGGGCTGCATCAAAAGGAGCATGACCAGCAGGTCGAAGGAGGTGATCCTGCCCCTCTGCCTTTGTGAGACCCTGATTGGTGTATTGCATGTAGTTCTGGTGTCCTCAACAGAAAAAGGACATGGAACTGTTGGAGCAAGTCCAGAGGAGGGATACGAGGATGATCAGGGGACTGGAGCATCTCCCGTATGAAGATAGGCTGAGAAAGTTGGGGCTGTTCAGCCTGGAAAAGAGAAAGCTGTGTGGAGACCTCATAGCAGCCTTCCAGTATCTGAAGGGGGCCTACGAAGGTGCTGGGGAGGGACACTTTGTTAGGGACTGTAGTGATAGGACAAGGGGTAACGGGTTAAAACTCAAACAGCGGAAGTTTAGATTGGATATAAGGAAGTTTTTTACTGTGAGGGTGGTGAGGGACTGGAATGGGTTGCCCAAGGAAGCTGTGAATGCACCATCCCTGGTAGTGTTCCAAGTCCAGGTTGGACAGGGCCTTGGGTGACATAGTTTAGTGTGAGGTGTGCCTACCCATGGCATGGGCTTGAAACTAAGTGATCTTAAGGTTCTTTCCAACCCTAACCATTCTATCATTCTATGAAAGAGTTATCGGTTTTTTGTCAAGAATATCAGGTTTTTTCCTACATTTCTCCATGATCTCATTCATTACTTCAAACACCCATTTTCTGTTGCTTCCTCTACTGAACCAAATTCCACTCCTGCATGTCTGCTTGAATTTTTCCCAGTTGCATGCTAGAAATGGATAACAAAATGCCTTCTTTTAGTAATATTTATTTAAAATTGCCATCAAACCCAAGTAAATTCACTGCTTAAAATATTTTGTTTTATCTGCATCTCCTGCTATCATTATTTGAGACATAAAATACTGCTATGGTTGGAACACAAGTTTGAGTATATCTTCTAATGTTCTTACCTTTTTTTTTTTTTATTGGCTTACTGTTGACAGCCTTATCGTTGGAGTTTTGACTTCTCCTGTAGCTACAGTAGATCCTTTTTTCCTTCCCTTTTCCAAATCCTAAGTCTTCTTACAAGCTAACAAGCAGCTATGTGAAGACTGTAATCTGGGGAGTGAGCACACAGTCTTCACTGAGAATCCTAGAGTAATAAGTTGGTGTCTGTGGTCACACAATAGGCGCAGGTGAAGATAGAAGGCTACATGACTTGCATTGACTTATTGTGAAGGTCTCTAAAGTAAAGGAATTATATGAGATGCTGACAAAGATTGTAACTCATTTACTAAGACCATCGATACAGTTCCTGTGCACTGAGTCTGGAGCCACAGGTTCATTTTGTCGGGTTGTGATGTATGGAAATAGATCTTTTGCAAGAGATTCTTGCTGAATTTCCAGGTTGTATTTTAGTGTTTGTAGAGAGTATTTTTCACAACATAGTGGGATGGCTGAACGTCAGTAGCTACTCTGTTCCCTTTGTAAACTCTGAAAACACAAGAGAAACAAAAAACCTGCCACAGAAGGACAACTTAGGAAGCATCTTGTGCAAGTCATGGCTCATCTAGCACAAAGCTGGACAGATACACACAGATCTCTGTCAACTCTGGTTAGCTACAGAGACATTATATTTTGTGAAAATGCACACAGTCAATTAAAACCTTTCCTTCTCTTTTGCAATGCATAAGCCTCTCCCCATGGCTGTTGACCCCATCACGGTCTGACATGAACACACTATGGGGAATACATCCTCTAATTTTACAATACATTAAACACAACACCTAATCCAGTTTACCCTGCTTTTGGGAAAACAGCTCTGCTTGTCTTAAACTAATAGAAGTAATTAAAAAGCTGTTTAGAAACTTCCCTTATCCCTTTCTATATGTCCTCCTGGCAAGCTTCAAGGGGTGACCAGCTGCAGAAGCCATTATGAGGTGACTTCATTAAGCAGTTGTCTTTCCCATGACAAAAAATTTCCTGCGAAAAAGAAAAGGGAAAATACTTTAGTATTAATTTTGAATTGTGAACTGCTGCTTTTCAGCACCCCATTGCATCATGGATTTGAAAGGATAGCTGGGAAGGTGGCAGACACACTCTGAATGGGAGACTGTACAAGATGACCTCCAGACCACCTTTTGATTTATTTAATTCTATGAAATATTATCACACTGAGTCTCCAAGCTGATGTATCTGCCCATAAAGGAATCTAGTTAGCAGCAGAATTCAGAAGCTGAACAGACTTCCCAAAACAGTAGTTTTCTTGATCTTAGATCCTCAGAATATATCACCCAATTGCCTCCTATCCTCAGCTGTCATTTTTAGTCCTTCATGCTAAAGTTCTAACTGATCTCAGAAATATTCTACTCATTTTTCTGCAAGCATCTGTCAAATCATTGGACTTTATAGCATATTAGAAAGCTTTTTTATGAAGGGTCAATAACCCTTTCAGGCAGTGCTGAAGAAATATAAGCAAGGAACATGCCAAATTGCAATGGATACCAAATGACATATTTTGCACTTTCAAAAGGTGATTCACAATTTTCTAGCTCCTCAGCTGGGATGTTTTAAATTGGTACTGCAAAATGTCTGCCTTTTACCACCCAGATGCTCACCTCAGCCCTGTTATACCTGCAAAAAGGGAAGGAAAAAAAACAAAGAAAGCAAAAAAAGCAAAAAAAAAAAAAAAGCAAAAAAAAAAAAAAGAAAACAAAAACAAACAGGAGACAAAAGGAAGCATAAACTTAGAAAAGAATATGGGAAGAATGGAGAAACAGAAAAAAAGTGAAAAAAGTAGCAATGTCCAAAAAGCAGGTCAGGTAAAAAAGGAAAAAGGCAATGAAAATAGGAAGAGAACTGGGAAAGTGAATAGAAATGCAGAAAAGCTAATGTGGGAAAACACTTCCTTTTTTACTAGAGGAAGTAATTTTTTCTGTATATATCAATGTTCTGTAGTTTATATCAAGGTGATTGAGAAAATATTCAAGAAGTAGCGGTAGGTTTTAGTTCCCATTGCCCATGTATGTTCACTGTTGGTTTTTTTTTTAAGTTTGAACTGCTTCGCTATATCAGAACATCCAGGAATTACTTGTAGGGCAGTTTTTCCTTAGAAATTTTAAAACAAACAGGAAATGGCACATAGCAAGATAGGAGGAAGAACTATTATTTTTATATCTAAAAGATCCCATTGTCATGTACTTCAAGAAAGCCTAAGATTTCAAAAGCAGAAGCTTGGGCAATATTTTTAATTTGTATGAGTATGTTGTGAAATAGACTAAAGAAAACAGGGCCAGAATTCTTTGGTTCCACTTAAAGGCCAAGAGACATTGGGCAGAATTTAAAATACAGTAAATTCCACTTAAGCATCAGGACTTATGTTTTGTACTTTGAGGCTGGTCAAAGCTCACTGGTTATCCAGCGAGGTTGTGCAGTTGGAGATATTCAAAACATGGCTGCAAGGCCAAGGAATAAAAAAGCTAGATTATATATCTTTAGAGTTCCCTTGATTCCGTGATACTAAGACAATGGGATACAGGTGTTGGGAGAGACCAAGACTGTCAGGAAACAGATTAGGATTAGAGATGGCTGGAAAAGAAGCAGGATGGAAGAGGAAAAAGAAGAGAAGGGCAGGAAAACAGACTGCATGAGGAAGGATATTTGGATTTGGATAGATTTTCAGAGCATTTCTAAGGGGTGATTCAAATAAAGTACAGCTCCTGTGAAAACTGTGTGATGATACTTGACAAAGACTTTATACTTTAAAGGCACAGAGTATCTGATTTTGTTTCAGGGAGCTGCAATGACAGGGTTGTTGCGTGAGTAGGGCTGAGCTGGAAAACAAGGGTGACCACATGAACAGCAGGAGACAAATCTGGAGATAAGAGTGGAGACAAGTCTATGACAGGACCAAGTTCTGTGCAGGAGACAGGGCTGGAGATAAACTATATAGTCTATTCAATGTCCGTCAGGAAACATGGCCAGAGAGTGGACTGGAGACAAGTACAATT
This sequence comes from Lathamus discolor, assembly GCF_037157495.1. NCBI lineage: Eukaryota > Metazoa > Chordata > Aves > Psittaciformes > Psittacidae > Lathamus > Lathamus discolor. Next base: position 86,859,383 of record NC_088885.1, read on the forward strand.
ACAGCATAGTTTAGGCAAAGAAACAAGGCTCACGTCTGAACTTAAATGGGCCAACAGTCAGTGTATATGTGCATGGACATCCCAGATCAGACTGGTCAGGGCAACTAAGGCCTATTTATGCACACAGGATCCCTACATTTTGAGACTTTCTGGGTTTGGTGCTGGATTTGAAACCTTCAATTTCTTTAAATATTGGGTGTGATTTCCCAAATCCTTAAAAGAACAACCAATATGTAGTCATTCTGTCTTACAGACATCTACCTTGATCAGTATGATTAATCAGTATGATTAATGTTGCTAAAATACTTATTACTAATATCATTTTATTTACTGATGGTAGATCCTTGAGAACAATACAGACAAGGGTCTCTGGTTTTATCCTTATGAATCAGTTTATCCACAGTCCATTGTTCAGCATGTGTAAAACATGCAGTGCCTAGTCAAAATAAAGACTCATGAGGGACTAAGGCATATTCCATCGAACAACAGCAGAATTTTTACCTACTGTGCTCTGTATAATACCCATGGAGGGTGCTTGAACTGGATTATTTTTCAAAATTAACCTGAGTAGCTTTTCACTGTGCTGTAAAAAAGCACATCCACCACAATGGTCACCTTTTAGAACATTTCAAGTGCCAGTATTAAAATGAAGAAGCACTGAGAGAGCAAAGAAAATGTAGGTAGTATATTATTTAGTTCCATTATCTGTACAGCTTATACTGAATGTGTATCATCTTATTGTCAGGACTTTCTTGCTTGATTCATTTCCAAAATAAAAGAAAATCTTCTCTTCAGCCTCAGGCAGAACACCAGCATAGAGAATTTCATTCCCAGCCTTTACACTGGTAAAGTATGTAGAACTGGCCTACAACAAAGGCTATCATGGAAATGATCTGATAAAATTAAGCAATTTCAACAGCCACCCTCCCCTAATATTTCAATTGGATTTATGATTTGAAGTCCTCAAGCTTCAATTTATTGCCTTATTTACTGAGCAGAAACAATTTGGGTGTAATAACACAGTACAGTTCTGCTTATACAGTTTCTCAATATTAACCTCATCAAGGAAATTTAACCCTAATGTTGGAAGCCAAGTCACACAAAAGGACAGTAACTTAAGACCTTTTATTTTCCTGTCATTTCATTCTCTTTGAATCTTCTAATAAGGATGTAATTCAGGACCAGTTTTTCTCATTTAGATAATACCCATCTTATGTCAATGCTTTCACCAAAACCGAAACCTTTTAGAGAAGTAATAAAAAAAAGTAAAAATCAAGTCATAATGCCTATCAATCATCTAGCGCAAATGTCAGCTGAAATTGGATGAATGTGTTGGATGAAAAGCACAGGCATCTTTTGAGTTATATTGACTCTTTTTTCTGAAATGAAAACATTAATACTATTAAATAATGGTCATGCTGAAGCAAGAGTAGGAGTGAGAGATGTCAAAATGAAGACAAGAGTATATTGGCACATTCTTGTGGCAAATCTTCATGCTCTTATTTCATATTCTGTATAGAAAATAATTTGTTCATTTTTAGAAGGAAATCCTCCCAATGCATGTTGAAACAGATGATAGTGACTTCCAGAAATATTACACAAAGGACTCAGTGAATTATGTGAAAACTGCTAGCAATATCATATGTTTTTGAAAGACAAACTCTGTGTAGCATGAAATGCTTAAGAGCTGTATTGTTCCCCAGATGCATCTGAGATAAGAAGTTAATCCTAAAGGTTTTAACCCATATAATAGGAAATGACGGATGTCTCATTACCTAACACCAATGAAATTAGCATTAATATTTCCTATGCTAAAGGTGTGGTAACAAACTTTGGGTTTATAATCCATTTAAAATCAATTAAAATGTCAGTTAATAATGATAATTAATTGTTACACAAGCATGCATCCACTCAAAGGTTACATTCAGTGGCTCCTCCTCTGCCCTTCTGGTGTTCCATTCACTGAGGTGATTATTAAGTGCTTTGTGGCTTCATCTATTATGAACATGAAACTGCTCTATAATTCTTTCTCCATTTAGATCTGGTTCATTGAGAAGTTTATTATTCTAATTCACAGATTTTATTCAAATCAACAACTGATAGCTCAGAGTAAGGAACAGTTAGGGAAGGCTAGCTCAAGCTATGTCGCTCCTCAGTTGTTTCTTGACAGCAGTTAACCCACCAGCTTTGAATATTTGACCTCTGTTCCTGCCAACCTACAACAGTATTTAAACCATGAATGGAAGAAGCACATAATGAATAACAAATATCAAAAGAACTATAGTTAATGAGGCAGCAAAATAGGACCACTTTGAAGGAACAAAAATTGAATCTGAGCCCTCTCAAAGGTACCTCATGAAGTTTTCAAGTGTTCTTTCTTGTAACAGACGTGCAGAGGACTTAAAAAAAATATCTCGTGATTTGCCTCCATAAAGAAGAAAAACAAACTGAAATTTTGTTTTAAGAAAACTGCTTTATCCTTATATTTCATTTATAGCAGTGCAAGAAGAAGCATGGTTTGAACCTCCGAGGAGAGAACTGTTATTGCTGTAGTCCAGAAGCCAGTCTAGGAACAAGAAAACTGTCAAAATTCCACCAAGGAACAGGGAAAGTCAAAACTTCTTCCATGTAGGAAAATAGCATGGATACAAGAACTAAATATGAATCCCATCACAAATCAATTTCGTATAAGCTCTTGACATTTTCTGGATAAGAAAATAATATTTTTTTTTTCATTTTTAAAGGCTATATTTTTATAGAAAGATGTTACTGTTCACATCATGCATTTACATATGGGATTTAACTGTAACTGAATATTGAATTTTCAAGGACAAATCTGACACTTGCACGAGTGCTACAACTATGAAACAAGGCCCAGACCCCCCTGCTACTTCATTCTTTTCTGGTTTCTTATGCTGCCTTGTACCTGATGGTACCTCAGCAACTCAGCATGCTCTGAGTTGCTACATATGGATCAATATTGTCCTTACCACTCTGCTAGAAAGAGGGCTGTATGTTTTATTCATGATGGTTTTTTTGTCTTACTGTGCATTTATCCTAGAGGATGTGAAATTGAAGAACACCCCAAACTTGAAACAGAGGCTGTGGAATTTAGGAAGGTCTAGTGTCCAGCAACAATTTGGGACCAGCCTTTCACAGTGCTTTGCTTCCTTCACAGGTGACTTCAATCGTTGCTACAAACAGTGCTGTTGTGCCTGAACAGGTTACTATGAAGACTGCTGTCTGCTATTTTAAAACTTTGGGACATCTCCGTACATTGGGTCTAGGTCACTGAGTGGCTTATAAGTGAAACCTTGAATTTAAGAATGAGGAGAAATGTAGAAAATTCACAGTAGCCTGCAAAGCAGAAGACTTGCAACATTTTCTGCTGTAGGAATTCTGCTGTAGGAAACCTCTATTCTCAATGCCAAATCTCACCAGTAAAGTCTGCACACAACAATGTGTTGAAAATCAAAACTGAACATTTCTGTCTCTGGTTTCAGAAGATATTCTCCACTCTTGATATTGTCACTTTTCTCCTCCCTTTGCTGCTTTTCCTCTGGCTGTGGCTTAAAGACATACAAGCCACAGTTGGTTGAGTTCCCAAATTGTTCAGTTAGAACTTTTCAGTGGTTCTTGTAAATTAATTTGTTCAGTCCTAACGGCTGGCTATATACAATAAATATGTACTGTTTAAAATTATTATTTCTATTAAAGCAAAATAAGCAATGCAGAATATGAAACCCTTTGATGCAGTGTTCTGTTCCAACATTGTAAATTACTTGGAAGCCATTAGGGCATTTCACTTTGAAGGTTCATGTATATAAAATGCATTATTAACTTACTAAATGTTATTGAAATGTACAGTTAAAATAAAGTGACTAACAGAATACAGACAGTGACTTTAAACTCAAATTGTCTTTTCCAATATAAAGTAGTGGTTTACCTTTTTTTACAGATTATAGTGGAGTTTAGTTTAGCAATAAATTTTTTTTTGTTTATAAAAGGAATATTTTATTTTTCTCTCTCAGGTGAAAATATTAATTCATGGTAAAACCTTCCAAGCATTTAAGGAATAAAGAATGAATTTGAGACAAAGAGATTAAAATGTTTTTCAGCATTTTTAATCTACTGATGGTAGTAGCTAGCTACAACAGCTATGATTTTTCTGGAAAATCATGTAAGTATCTCATCCCACAGTGACATCCACAATACACAGGAAAGCAGCAGGCCAACAGGAATGTTGGACCTTGTGAAGTTTTAGTTTAATCTTTGCAGTAAAAGAATGCTGGTAAGCAAAAGTGAGACAGGTTATGCAGTTACCTGCTCTTGTAATACTGCCGAGCAAGCAAGTATTACACTTGCAACTACAGGTACATGTAAGCTACACCTAACAGATAGCCATGCACATGAATCCTGGCTGTGCTCCAGATCTATTAGGGGCAATATCTTGTCTTGGTTTTTTTTTTTGAGGGAATGGAATCTAGTTGAGTGACAAGAAAAGTAATTTAAAACTTTATAGGAAGGTTCCTGCTCAGGACTGACAGTGTCAGTACTACAGGAAGCTTACAGTCACTCTCCATTTTGTCTAGGACAGGATGTAAAGGGTGGCCAGAAACCACAGTTTACACAAGTTTTCAATTACTTGAAGTCAAAATTCTGAGATTCTTCATAGTCAAAAATGGACCTGATTCCTTGTTTTAATCTACATTAATTCTTTTTAATCAGTATATCAGTGCAAGTCTGACCACAGTCTTTAGTGCTCCTTAAATCAAGTCTAATTAGTATAAATAAATGTAAATATAAATATATCAAATATATATCATCAAATACATACTGATACATCAAGCTGGATTCAGTGATCCTTATGAGACCCTTCCAAATCAAGATATTCTGTCATACTATGTTCAAATATAAGGTAACTCAAACTTTGATGTTATTGCATGACTTCAGATGTTGTAGTGCTAGGTGTGTACTTATTATCTTGATAAATTGACCTGACTCCTTTTGAATTACTGCTGATATAAGTCTACGGGAACAGGACATGAGCTTTCACTATCTGTATCCCTCTTGGATTATCATGTTTGTTCACACTGACAGCTTTCAGACTCTAGGCAAGTAAACAGACTTCTTTATGAAAACTTAGTCTTGGTTCTTTCTATGTAATCAAATCTTCATAATCCCCTAACTTCGCTTTTCTTTGTGAACATCTCCTGCAAATCCTCTTTCAAAAAATCTCTTTTGCCTGCAGAACATTAGGTTTTAGAAAGGACGTATCATTTCTACGTTGACGTATGAGCTGAATGTCACCTTTGTATATATTCTGCTTCGTGTTTATATTGGGGTTAGTGCTAGAAAGAAGCAACCACAGGCCTGTACATGTTCAATAAAAAGAACAGTGGCTGACTCAATGAGTTTACAGTATAATCAGTGACACTCTTTGGAAGCATATGTTGATGATTGGCTGTATTGAAGAGGTACATATTAATATGTAAAGTCAAAGAGGGAAAGCCTGGCATTTCTTGTAAATATTTGAATAGTTCAAGTAATGCAATTTCACTGATCAGTATCAGTTCACAAGAAATTTAAATCAAATCAAGGCTTTTAGGTCACACAGGAAAATGCGCTAAGTTTTACTCTTCCCTGCAGTGATACATGTAATTATGGAAAGAATTATTTACAACTTCAGAGGTCTACATCTATTTTTATTTTGCAATATTAATATTTCATGTACACCTCTTTATAACCCACTTGATCTGGTATTTGTCTTCCATTCTTAATAATTTGCTTACAGCTTTATAATTTGCTAATATCACTGCCGGTTCCCAAATTTTTGCCTATCAGAGCACTTCAGTGATCTTTGCATATGTAAACCCTAGCTAACCATACAAATGTTACAATCAGATAAGTAAAGCTGTAAATTTCTGGACAGCTTTGATATTGTTAGCTGTATTTATGGTACTATTGCAGGAGCTGTTATGCATCTTAAACTTGAGAGTTGGTGGTAACTGTACAATACACTAGCCAGGAATATATTTTGTTATATCAAGACTTGATTGAAAACCAGTTCAGAATATATATTTAATTTTATGTTGAAACTTTGAAAAAAATAACGAATCTATTTATCGGTTTTGCTATCAGTAGTAGTTAAGAAGACATCCACAATCTTCAAAGGTTATCTTCTTTCATCTTTTTAGCACCTCTAGTTTTCTCAGCTTCTCCTGATTGTTAAACAGGACACATGGGCAACCTACGATTAAAGAAAAAACTAATACTTCTTTCAAGAACAGATACCATCTATTCGCAGAACTTATCTGCTTAAGTAGAATGTATTCCCAAATGACACAGAAGAAACCAAGTTCTTAATCAAAAATAAGAAATGAAGAATGACAAATTTGAGGGTTTATATAGAGAAACATTATGCAAGTACCTCATGATAACGTTTTTAATATTTCAGATGTGAAAAACGTTGCTTCCTCCATCATCAGTGACCTAAATTACAAGCATAGCATTTCTGTATCTTCATGGACAACTCTACCTTTACAAAGAGTAAAAAAATCTGATGAAAAGAGCAAAAATATTCTTAATTCCATAAGTCTTTTTCATTGTAGTTAAATACAATTGCTCTCCCTGTGAATATGATTACATGTAGAAAATATCAAACCAAGAGTGACATTTTAAACAAAAAAAAAAACCTTTAATAATTTCAATTTTAATTAATTTACTAATTAAAAGCCCTCATTATCTGCAGACACCATTCATTTAGAAAGAACAAATGAGAACAGGTTTAATAGGACGGAAGTAGATAACACAGTCATAGAAACTATAAAGTTAGCTCAAGCTGCTTTGAAAAAGACAATCACCATCTCAGTGACAGATGAAGCAATGAGAAGAAAGATAGAAAAAAAAATCACCAGGACAAAGAAAATAATATCTGCCTTACTGTTGTGGTTTAAGCCCAGCCTGTCTATTCAGCCATGCAGCCCTCCCTCACTCCTTCCACTTCCTTCCCCAACTCCCAGAGGGATGGGGAGGAGAATCGAAAGAATGTAACTCCCACGGGTTGAGAGAACAGTCCAGAAACTAAGGTATAACACAAATCACTACTGCCACCACCAATAATAATAATGATAAGGGAAATAACATAGGAAGAGAATACAACCGCTCACCACCCATTGACTGATACCCAGACAGACCCGAGCAGTGATCTAGCCCTTCCGGGTAACTGCCCCCAGTTTATATACTGGGCATGACGTGCTATGGTATGGAATACCTCTTTGGCTAGTTTGGGTCAGGTGTCCTGTCTCTGCTTCCTCCCGGCTTCCCCTCTTCCCTGGCAGAGCACGAGACTCAGAAAGTCCTTGGTCAGAGTAAACATGACATAGTAAGAACTAAAAACATTGGTGTTATTAGCACTATTCCCAGGCCGAAAGTCAAAATCACAGTGCTGCACCAGCTACTAAGAAAGAGAAAAATGACTGCTACTGCTGAACCCAGGACATTTACATTTATAAACTTTGACTATTTCTTGGCTATTTTAGATTAAGCAAGTAAAATTTTTGTCTGTTCCAAGTGAGTTCACAAAATATACAAAATATGAGAAAAAAACCTCAAAATATTCAAAATGAAAAGTGAAGAGTGAATAAGAATCCTCAGTCTGAGGAGACGAATTCATTGATCTTTCTTCAAAAAAGTAAATGCATTTTCATGTTATCTTACTAGTTTGGATATCTATAGAATGTAATTTTTTCCTTAGTTAATAGATCTAGGAATTCTAGCAAGTGCAAAAACATTATCCTGTGGAGCATCAAAGATGGACTCCAGTTCTTGTGAAATCTGAAGACCTCCACCACACATCTCACATTCCTTTTATAGTCCATCAAGTGCCAAGGAGCAATTTTCCACTCTCCTACTTCCTTGTCAACCTGACTCAGCAAAACCACCAAGGGTCACAAACATTCACATGGTTTGGTCTGTTCTTGAGCTGCACCTCCTGCTTTATCCTGCAAACCACCTGCTTTGCTTTGCCAACTGATCTCTACCCCTCATTGTTCTCTTCACTGTTCCCAAGGCTTAAGCTCGACCAGGGCAACAACACCTGGCGTTTTCCCCACGGTTCCCAAGGCTCAAACCCGACCAGGGCGACAATGCCTGGATCCATTTCATTCACTCTCTCTGTCCCTTCACCCACTTTATCCAATGATACTATTTTTTAATTTGTAAATAAGTCAAAAGTAGGCAATGAATTGAACTTCATAGTCATTTGACAAATCCCTTGACAAAATAGACTTTCAAGGATTTCACAGAACTGATTAAAAACATGAACACAAGACTTACAGGTAGGAGTGAATCTGAATCGTGGATAAATACATAAAAATTATGATCCTGCTTTCATATACCCAGTTAACAGAAGTAGCTAATTTAACTGAGTAAATGATTTATCTTCAGTCTTAAGTAGCCTTGCTAAAATAAATTACTTCTAACACTAAAAATTTTAAAATTATTTGGTTGTTGAACTGATATTTCTGTTCCCATTATACCTGTAATAAACCTCTCTTACATTCAGCTGTTTTATCTGGTGAAATTATTACTACAGTCTCTAAATACAGTCCTCACATTTTGCCATCGAGAACTACATTGAAAACAGCATGGTTAAAAATCTATGTACTGTAGCTTCACGGAAATGAAATTTTAATGTTACTGTAAGTTTTCAATATTTAATATGAAAATGCAATACTACCTTATTTACTAATGGTTTTCATATTATTTTTTTTTTTTACAAATTGTAATAGGAACAGAAATCTGTGTGGTTTTCATTTCATATTTAAACTTTTTGTGAAGAGGAATATGTGCAAAATACATGATCTGTAAAACCCTTTTTCTGTAAGCATAATTGCTACCTAATAAGAATATTCAGCTGCTAATTAAGGATACTCAGATTTCAGGAATTAGGATTAAGAATTATGTGAAAACTACTATTCCCATTGGTCTTTCAAATCAAGGAAGTGGAAGACTAAAGCATGCACTGTTAATTACTTTCATAAGGTCAAACTGGATGGCAGTTCGTTCACATTCAAAATTATGAAAACTCAAAAACTGTAAGAAAACTTTTAAAAGCTTGAAAGTACAGTAGTACACAGTTACACCTACATCTAAATTGTCTAAAATGCCTATGCGTGTCCACCTAACTATAACATCACAGCAATTTGATAACTTTTTTAACTTGAGTAGGATTCCAAAATGTATCATCTTTTAGGATGTGTCAGTGTCCTTCTTGGAGACAGTAATAGAGGCTGCGTATTTCTCTGATTTAATATATTAATTTACAAACGTTTTGTTTTTTACACTAGTTTTTCAGTATCAAGCCAAAACAGATAGTTGATTTGTCTCTAATATATTTGATAAAATTAAATATTCACAAAAATATGCATCCTTTTCGCTGCAGCAGTTTAGAAATTATGCAACATGAAAATATGGTTCAAAATTTTGAGGTGTAATAGGAAATGCATGTTAACATTTTTTTTTTCATCGTAGTTTATTTGAAATAATTTCACTTTGAACATACTTCAATACTTCCTTTTAGAAAAAAAATCATAAAAATGAAAACTTTAAAAAAAAAGACCATATCTAGTGGGAGGAGGGCCACGAGGATGATCAGGGGACTGGAGCACCTCCCGTATGAAGACAGGCTGAGGAAGTTGGGGCTGTTGAGCCTGGAGAAGAGAAGGCTGCGTGGAGACCTCATAGCAGCCTTCCAGTACCTGAAGGGGGCCTATAGGGATGCTGGGGAGGGACTCTTTGTCAGGGACTGTAGTGACAGGACAAGGGGTAATGGGTTAAAACATAAACAGGGGAAGTTTAGATTGGATATAAGGAGGAGATTCTTTCCTGTTAGGGTGGTGAGGCACTGGAATGGGTTGCCCAGGGAAGTTGTGAGTGCTCCATCCCTGGCAGTGTTCAAGGCCAGGTTGGATGAAGCCTTGTGTTGGATGGTTTAGTGTGAGGTGTCCCTGTCTATGTCAGGGGGGTTGGAACTAGATGATCTTGAGGTCCTTTCCAACCCTAACTATTCTATGATTCTATGATTATAAATATTTTTTTAAAAATACTCTTCTGCCAAGTATGCCAAGATGCAGGGCAGAAGACTCTTCCCAAGGTCATACAGCAGGTAAGAAGTAGAACAAAGTAGTCAAGAAGTAGTAGTTTTGAACTTTAAAAATAGCACGCAACCTTCTGGACTACCCTTCCATGCCAGCAGGATAAATGGAAAAAGGATTGGTGGCAATATGACAACATTGTTACTTTTATCTCAGGTGACTGTCATCCAGAGATAGAGAAAGATTTTTTAAGCAAGGTCAAGTCTTAGATTCCTTTCAGAAACCTGTGAACCAGCAGGGGAAAATTCTGTATGTATTATGTTTAATTGCTGCTCCCTTTTTAGCATTTCAAGTAAAAACAGAATGGCAATTTCATAAAGCTGAAAGATCCCCTTTATCTTCTCTCAATTTTGTTTCACCTGCCTACAAAAAAAAATATTCGTAAACAAAGGTGTGCAAAACTGTACAACCAATATCTGGGGCCTACAGGAATGACTGTTTCCCATGCTTGTTGACTTTTGGTCAAGAGCTGTTCCAGACAGTGAATGACTGATATATTTCTCCTTTTCAGAGGTAAAGTAAAACTAAATACAACACTTCTTCAATACAAAGCCAGGAGCTTTACCTTAGAGGCCTGAAGTTGAAAGTAATTGACTTCTATGACAGTCAGAAGTTTCAGAAGACAAGTATGGATTAATTTATTCTGTTGATATTCTAAGATCACCAGATAAGGAGCCTAAGATCAACTTGTTCTCCTAGATGGTCTTTTTGTTCCTGATTTTATGCAGGAACAGTTTTGAATTTATTCAAATTTATGCAGAAACAGTTTTGAACTGTCTTTTGCTACCTGTAGATTGGGTTTAAATTTTTTACTCTTGCATTTCAAGTTCAGAAGTAATCCCATTTTCATTAAAAATAGATTAAACTTACTTGGATATAAACACAACAAAAGAGGAAACTATCACACGTAAGAAACATGCGTAATTAGGAGGTAAGAATTTCAAATTAGGAGCCTTACAAATTGTTGTATATTATATGCATCATGCGCATATTATTTGCTAATGTAGATTGCAACATTGTAAGAAGCTATTTTCATTTAAATTCAACTTAAAGTTTCATTTTACCAGAGGGATGGGTAGAGGCTTGTCTAAAACAAGAAATGACCAGAAAAAAAAGGGTGTTCTTAAAATTTTGAAAGATTTGATTAGTCTTTTCTGTTTTGTACATTTGTCCTAAGCTTTAAAAAGGCTGCAAACAGATAATATACATACAAGGAAAAATAGAAAAATTCTCAAAGAATCTCAAACAATGCCAATGAGTGTGTCTTACTGAAATCAAAGGGAATTACAAGTGTTTACCTTGACTGTGAACCTTGCCAATTGTTTTTATAATGGAGCCTAAACAAGCAGTACTCACAGATTATCAAGAAAATCAATCTTTACTTGTTAACTAATGGGGAAAAAAAAAAAAAAAGCCAAACCAAACTGACAATAAAAAAACCCAAACCCAGCCAACCAAAATAAAAAACAAAAAAACAAAACAACCAAAACCCAAAATAATACCTATATTACTTTTATTACTTACCACCTTATCCAGTACTTTAAGATAACCTTAAGAAAAGAGAGAGGAAACAAATAAGAACCTGTCAACCTAAACCAGACTTAACTTGCACCTGCATGGTGTTGTTCTTCTAGTTTGCTAGCAGTCTTATAAAATTAGAGGAAAAGTATCAAAGGTTTGTGATAATTCTAAGTTACCCTGATCTGCCATTCTCAGGAACTAGCTGTGGCTTGGATATTACATCCACAACCCATACAAAGGCTTCTTCTATAAATATCAGCCTTTCTACTGGTGATGCATGGAACATACCTAGTAACATAAGATGTTAATACCATCCATCAGTAGCCTTAGAGTAATCAAAGAGGCTTCATCACTTTCTTTCTGTTGGTTGGCTTTCATAAAGGCCAAAAAGAACTTTGTTGGATATTCATATATCAGCAAAATCGTGGATCATTAAACATGTCTCTGTACATAACAATTCATGTGAGAAAATACTGTCCTTTGCACTGGCATGAGTAAGATTGGTTAAAGTGTTTTGCTTTCATTCCTAATAGTTCTTTGACCAAGAAAGGTTAGATTTTAGAAACAGAGAATTTTCTGTCAAACTCCCTGAGCTGTTGAAGTTCTTAATTTTTCTAGGCAAATATGTAGATCGGCAGTTCTTTAACTATGTAAAAGGGAAGAGAAATATTACCTTGTTAGCATACCTCTCTGGCTGATAAGCTAATATATTTTGATGTGTGCTGAAAGAAATGTGAGGGAGAAGGTTTATGCACGTTTACAGTCATGTACTCTTAAAATGAATGCTTTATCGTGAAATAAAATGTAGGAAATGAAAAAGTTAAATACAAACTGCAAAGTTTTTGATTTAATCTTAATAATAAAAAGATTTACTCATTCTCTGCTAGAATTTCACTCTTTCTAGAGTTAGGAACTAAAAGGTCAGCACATTGTTCACTATGTTAGTCTTTTCTATGTAATAATGTATCAGAACAGCAACTAAAAATATATCAGATAAAAGTATTTGAAGACAGTAACAATTATCTTGTTCCTGTGATTGCTTATGCTTAACCAAGCTAATTATGCCTTACTTCTTTCCAGATTTATACAGTAATTGCCAAAGTGTGCTTTTAGAAGGATGGCTGCCAGAAGGACAGAAGAAACAGCTTAGACAATGCTAATGGGACTTATAAACAGCAGCTTTAAAAAGGGCTGTGACCTGTCATTTGAAACTATTTGACTGCTGCTTCTTAAATAAGGATAGGGAGATGGGGACTAGTTTAGTTTTGTGGTTTGCCTTGAAACTGATGACACTACTTCAGTTCACAAAATAACAAAATTTATATGGCAGAGCTCATATTACTCATGATTCACAGCAAGGAGTAGGTGATGCCCTAAGGCTCAGTCTAATACTTCACTAGCAATGAATATGCATAACTATAAAATAGGTTAAAAAAAAAAAAGGTCTTAATTTTCAAGTGATTTTTTTTCTGCTCAGTGGGCACTTTAAAAACAAGCAACTCACAGTTTTGTATAGACACTGGAAAAAGTCTGAGGCTTGCACAGCTGATTCATAAAGAAAGTGACATGAAAATTCAATTGCTAGAAGCTTTGGTGGGGATACTACTTAATAGCTTGCTTCTTCCCATTGTAGAATAAAAACAATTCCAAATTCCTTTCTGGATCAGCTACAGCACATAGCAGTATCTTGAATTTTTAATACCAGGTTATAAAGTTCATATAGAAGCATGTTTGCAATCAAATCTTATATTAAGGAATACCTTTTTTAAAGAGTGTAAATTTAAACTTCTACTAACTTTGAAGATGCTTAGACATCCCAGGCAAAAAAAAAAAGGAAGTTAAAGGTGAGAGGTGCATTAATTGTAATGTGTTGTTTGTTTTGTCCTTTAAACACAGAGAGATGCAGCTGAAAGCTGCTCTGCTAACCTGCATTCTTTTTCCCAGCAGGACTGAGTAAATAACTGGTGTGATTGGTGGAAAAGGTGAATATTTTGATATTGTCATTAGTACAAATCTCATACCAATTAAGGTGCTCTTATTGACTAAGCAAAGCAGGATCTTAGAAACAGATCCAGAATGTAAGTCAAAACAAAATATGGGTCTAACCATCACAGGGACTTAAAGTTGCAATGGTGGTCCATTTTAATGCACTGATATGCTCTAGGAAAATTCTGAACAATCCAAGGTTCTGGGACTCTGAGATTCAGTTCCACCTGTAACCTGATACAGTTTAAATTAACACTTTGAATATCCCGGACGGTGTTAGGCTGTTGGCCATTCTGGATCAGTAGTCAAATTGATAATTTTTGTTGAAATATTCAAAAGGCAGTAAACCAGAGAATGGGATTGAGAACAGCAGGGAACATGACTTCAAAGAGTAATGATTCAACAAGTAGAAACAAAGGAATTATTACTGTCAAACCCTATTCAAAGAACTGGTAATGTTCTCCCTATTGTAACTTTATCTGAGAACAATGCCCAGATTTCCGATTAAGGACATTGTTTTTGTCATGTTTGGACCACCCTGTTTCAGATAGCATTGATCCAAAGACTAAAGAAACAAAGGACATGCTCTGCAGAGCCAGCAGCTATCAGAAGGTCAGTGGAAGTACAGCTTTTGTGTATAATATGCTGATATTCTTGTGATTAGTTCATTGCCTAAAAGCCCATTTTTATTCTTAAAATTTTAAGTGTTTTGTCCATCAGTATATTACATAAGGTCTTTTACTTAACTTGTCTGTTTACGTGATAATTTTTTCAGTACTTCTTATTCTGCATGATGCACCTAAGATGAAAATCAACTGTTATAAAGATTTAGTTTGTATTGACTGCAGTTTGTAGATAGGTTATGAAATCTTATAGCAGTAAAACATTTCATTAAGCATCATCACTCAGTCACCCAGCACTCTCTTACAAGTAATATGAATTACTTCTCACACATCATTGATGTTGTTCCATTTGCTTCGGTATCATTAGCACATTTAAGTATTAAAGCCAATAACAAAATCCTAAGATTGCGGATTTCACTAAGCCACTGGAAATACTGATCAATCAGTAGCTAGGCAGAGATGAAGTCGACTTAGTTTAATAACATTGAAAATTATCTGCCTATACAAGATGTATGAGCTATAATTTAACAGCTTAAATACCTCCTCTACTGAATTACTGTATTTTTTCTGTTTGTTTTTTTTTTTTTTTTTTTACAGAAGATGCAGTGTACTAGTGCCTGGAAAACCATGTATGGCATTTTGTGATATTTTAGTACCTTCAGGGTACGCATCTACCAGGAAATCTGATTCTTTACTAATTAGTTATGGGAATTAACTATATGTGGGAATGATTTTCCATTATCAATACACTGAGCTTAAGCTCAGTGAAACAGCAACAGTAAGGATACTCAGGTGTGACTGCCCACATTACCGTTTTCACATGTTCTTTCAATATGACCCTTTTCAACTAGACTGTGTCAGTCTTGTTGATAGCATTATATTAGTATGACATTATTTATTGCAGAATGAAGCAACAGCAAATGCTTAGATTTAAAAAAAAAAAAAATATTCCCTACCAAGAAAAAGTTTGCCATGAATGAGCAAAATTGAAACTATTCATCATGTAACAGCTACAAGATGTGTGGATTGTTCCAGGGAGGCTGGATCATGTTCTGAGATTGATGCTTTTAGTTGTTAGAAAAACCCTTCAGGAGTCCTGCACTTGATCACAGTGCTCAGAGTCCTCTCATCTACTAACTTATCATTTTGAGCTGTTGCTTCCAGAGTTGCCTGGACTGCTTACTGTCTCTGGGATTTGAAAAGAATGGCAAAAGGCTATTACTTTTAATACAGAGGTAAAATAAATCAGACTCCAAATGAGGACTGTTTAAGTTTGCATTTTAATTCTTGGAGTGAAAGTTGCATGAGAGAATCTTTTCATTCTTATGGACTTTGTGATTTAATGCAACAGTTTGAAAATGCTGGATGAGCGTCTCACTAAAAACACTAGTAGAAATCCAATAAACTGAAATAAAATAAGAGTTTTACCTGTATTTTGAAAGAGAGAGACAGGCTAGAGAAATGGCCTGACAGGAACATAATCAGTCCAAGAAATGCAAGAAAGTCCAAGAAAGTCCTGCACCTGGTAAGGAAACATCCCATGCACTAGTATATTCTGTGAGACATCCAGCTGGAAAGCAGCTGTGCAAAAAAAAGGACCTGGGAAACCTGGTGGACAACAACTTGGACATGAGCCATCAATGTGTCCTTGCCACAAAGAAGCCAGATGTTAGCTTGGGCTGTCTTAGGCAAAGCACTGCCAGCAGGTGGAAGTGATCCTTCTCCATTATTCAGCACTGGTGAGGCCATGTCTGGAGCACTGTGCCCAGTTCTGGGTTCCCCAGTACTGGAGAGACTCAGAACTACTGCAGAGAGTCCAGCAAAGAGCCACAGAGATGGTTAAGCAACTGGAATACGTCTTATATGAGAAGAGTCAAGGAGAGCTAGGGCCACTCAGCCTGGAAAAGAGAAGGCTCAGAGAAGAATTTAAGAACATGTATAAATACCGGATGGGAGGGAATGAAGAAGAAGAAAACAGGCTGTGAGAGGACTAGAGGCAATGGGCACAAACCGAAACATAGGAAACACTTTACTGTGAGGGTAACTAATCACTGGCACAGGTTACCCAGAGAGGTTGTGGAGTCTTCATCCTTGGAAACACTCCATCTGGATATGGTCCTTGTCAGCTGAGCCTAGGTGACACTGCTTGAGCAGGGGGGGTTGGATCAGGTGACCTCCAGAGGTGCCTACCAAACTCGACAGTTCTTTGTTTCTGAAATGGATTTTTGCAGTTCTGTCAGCTCAACATACATCTTAGGAAAAAAAAGTGGAATAATTGGCACAAAAATATAAACTTGAAATAAAAATTATTAAACAGCTAGGAAAAATTTAGGGAAAGATATTTTTCAGATCTATATAATGAAAAGAAGGGAAATAATTTTCTTGAACATAGTCTTTACATACATACAAAAAGAAAGAATCTTTTAATTAGTAAAAGCATTACAGGTTCCCATGGCTGAAAACTGACAATGAGAAAGTGTAGATCAGAAAAAACTTTCTCTATTGCAGCAGTTATGGTACTTAAACATTAAGCCTTTTTTTTTTTCCCAAAAATTGATGCTAGATCACTTCTTCTATAGTAGTATTTATATTGGGATAGAAATACAAGCATCCTCAGATCTTAGATGTGAAATCAGATCACATTATCACAGTGTCCATACTAGTTTTACAACCTATGACCTAAGCATTGTCCACTGTGGCTCACAATGCATTTTTGTACTCAGAATCCATAGTAGTTACACTTTTGTTCAGTTTCCTCTCCCAGCCCTTTGTTAGGCAAATTACTCTAGAGCTTCAACTTCATAACATAACACTCCTTTTGGTATGGTGGACGTAATTGGAGTAGGGTAGAATCCAGGTAAATTATAACATGCAATCTTTCTGTGCACTCCACAGAAGACTTTTCACTGTTCCCAGAAAAATTGTGTGAATTTTCCCTTAATTATCACCTGAGTTACTTATGCTCCCGTGTCGGTCAGTCTTTTTGTATGTGTGTGGTTTTGGTTGGTTTTTTTTTATTACCTAATCTTCAAGACTATACATTCTAAGGTATAATTTCATGAAGATATGATGAAGACCAGTGAAGATCAGTTTTCTTATTTGGTTAAATAAGAAAAATGATCTTTTACAGATAACTTCCTGTCACTTCCTTTGGTGCGGAAGAGCTATAAATTACATCAACCTAATGGGCAACAAAATCAAAAGATTCCTTAGAAATAATTATCAGCTTAAACATATCTGTATTATATTCATTGTGATCATTTACATGGTGCTACTCAAATTACACATTGTAAGTTGTCTTTTAAACTTGCAAGGATTTGTACAGAATAGTGTAGAGTGTATATTTCTGTTTAAGAGGTAGTGTTCTCATTTGTATAACTTGAACATGTATATATGCAACTAATGTAATATTTCTGGTATGTACACATTTCTATATAGAAAGATACATTTTCCAAACCCTTCATGCATATAAACATTACATTTATTTCAGCTCATGTTTTGTGATATGCAGAGCATTATATGTATAATCTAAAGAACAAGGCAACAGGTAAGGTGGGGTTAAAAGGGCCATAAACACCACATCAAAGATGAATAAGGCTATTATCAACTAACCATAAAATATTTTTCTCTTGTTTGCTGTTTCTACGTAACCTTTACTTTAGCATCTAGACCTCTGATCCCATAGAACTTAAGCCTAATGTATGAACTAGCCAGGGTTGCTGACTCAGCAGCTGCTAATTTACTCTAGACAGATGATTATTCTTTGAACAAAACTTAATTTGCCTTCTTGTAAAGGTCCTGCATCCTCTACTGGACTACGAAGAGAGTTGATCTTGACATATGTTTCTCTCTATACTCTTGCTTTCTGAACAAAATGCCTCATCCACATGCATGAGCAGTTTTCAACTTGCATGTGTAGGCTGAATACATGATAGGTATTCATAAAATCTTTGTGAATAGAGCTGGTAGGTCAATGGGGTTTCCTAGAACCTCTCTCTCAAAAATAAGTGTACTTTCTCCATAACTTCTACTGAAAATGACTAATTAAGATATGTTTAAGGCACGTTCCTACTTTTAATGATACAGTCATTCTACTTGTGAGGCTCTATGCAGCTGTTCAGATAGTCGGTGTACTGGAAAATAAATCTAGTAGAAAGAAAAGTTCTCTGCCAAACCAAGATCTTACACAGCAAAGAGTCCTAGAACTCATGGTTAGTATAGGGAAAGAGGGAGAATAGACCAGGACAATCCTTTTTCAAGACAGTTTTCTGTTATATTTTCCTAGTCTTTACATCAGGACCAAGACGTGTGATGTTAATCAAGACTCAGAGAAATTTTGAGTTATATTCCCAAGTTTGATTTAGCACAAACTAATTAGATTGGCATGGGAGGTTTGTGATTCTGCTGTTAATCATTGTATTATTTGAGTTCTGCCTACTGAAAGACAGTAGTGATGTTCTTGTTCCTTATTTGGGACTGGGGAGTTGTTAAAGCTGGCACAGGATTAGATTTCTGGTTTTGTTCAAATTTACTAATCTTACTTTGCAAGGTCAGTTTTAGCAAATGGCGGGGGCTTGAATATGGGGTTCCAACTTTGTAGAAAATTTGAAGATGTTTAAACTAATTATCAATGTCACAGCTGGAGAATATTTTAACACTGAACTTGCTGCTAGTATTTCATGGACATCAGTGAATTTGCCTAAATGTATATTTTTTTATTGCTATTAATACAGTTTGCTTCCTGGGGATTTTTAACATACTCAGTGTAGGTAACCACTGACCATTTTCATGTTATTAAATAAAACAGTTTAAAGAATTAAATTAGTAGATAGCATTTATCTTAATCTTGTTTGCATAGGTGAATCCCCCTTTACATATTTTGGTCCTCTCAGAATTTGTAGTGCATTACAGAGAACATGTATATCCAGCTGGGAAGACACAGCTATTATCGACTTAGCACAGGCTGCACAGGGAAATAAACAATGGGGGAAACTGCTCAGTTTTTGATAGTAGGTAATACAGTTCAATATTTAACTTTTTCTATCTCTGTAACCTTACTTATTTCCCTACAGAAAATTCAGATGTAATCAATGATATTAGGTAGGGAATTTTTTACACACAGTTGACAATTCCATTTACTGATGCTCCTTTTCAAGATTTTTATTTCAAGTGAAAATAGAAGGTGTATTCTCCATTGATGCCTGTCCTGTCTCCTGTGAATGTCTACTGAACATCAAAGGAAAAGAGCAATGTTCCCTGAAGATATGGTCTCAAAAGACATGAACTCTTTCAACTTTTCTGCTTAGGATGCCAATCTAGCTTCTGCAAACACTGCAATGAATCCTTCTCCTGCATCTGCAGACTTATGCCTTAATCCATTGCTGATTCAGTAATAATAATGAGACACAGTGATATGGCTATAAATATAAAGCTAGCACAGCTTCTAGTATTTTTTTTTTTTATTTTCTTTTTTCCAGCTGGCTTAGGGCATTATTTAATAAGTGAATTCTCAGAATAAAAATGGCATTCAGCAGCAACCTGGACATTGGATTTGAGTACACTGAATAAGTTTGCCAGCAATACCAAATTAGGAGGAGCTGTTGATTCCCTAGGCATAGAGAGGCCTTCAAGAGAGATCTTGATAGAGTACTGGTCAATCTCCAGCCTCATGAAATTTAAGAAGTACAAATGCTGCATTCTGCACCTGTAATGGTGTAGTTCTGGATGTATGTACAGACTGGGGGCAAGAGGCTGGAGTGCAGCTCTGCAGAAAGGCATCTGGGGGGTTTTAGTTAATGGTAAACTCAATATGTGTCAACAATTTGTGCTGATGGCTGAAAGGGACAACCATATCCTGGGGTTCATTGAGCACAGTATAGGTAACCGGCCAAAACTGATGATTGCCCCACTATACTCGGCACTGAAGTAGCCTCACCTAGAGAACTGTGTTTTGGGTCCCCCAATACAAGAAGGACATAGAAATACTAGAATGTGTCCAAAGGAGGGCAACAAAAATGGTGAAAGGACTAAAGGTCATGACTTATAAAGAGAGGCTAAGGATACTACTTTTGTTCAGCTTAGAGAAGAGGAGCCTGAGGGGTACACTCGCTGCTGTCTACAACTTTGTCAACAACTTCCTCATGAAGGTGAGCAGAAAGGGAGGTGATGATCTCTTCTCTCTGTTGTCCAGTGATAGAACACAACGGAATGGCTTAAGGTTGTATCAGGGAAAATTTAGATGAGATGTTAGGAAAAGTTCTCCATTTAGAAGGTGTTCAAGTACTGGAGCAAGCTCCCCAGGGAACTGGTTGACCTCAAGTCTGTCAATGCACAAGAAACATCTGAACTATGCTCTTAAATATGTGGTTTAACTTTTAGGTCGCCCTGTGTGGAGATAGAATTTGGACTCCTGTTTGTACAGCAACAACCATTCACCTTTTAAACTAAGACAAGTCATTCTACTTTAGTCTTGAGTAATCTATCTATTTCTTAAACACAAGCTTATCCTATGCACAGACCATTTGGATGGTCAGATTAACATGCTTTTCACCTTCTGGTTTTGTGCTCACATAGCATTCTTGCCCTTGAAAAGCTTTAACTACTTTTCTGGTTCCTGGCATAGGCTGTAGGTAGTTATGAGGCTTTTGTAACAGCAGGACCTCGTGCTTACAGTAAGATCCCCAGAATTTTCTAGGGACCTCTGCTGCGTGACTATAGCTAGAGTTCAATATTACTCAGCACTACAAACAGTAGTAATAAAAACACTTGTGCTGTGCTAAAACTGTAGGTTAAGACCACACATGCCATGCAATGCTGTATTTTTTTTTTTTCTCCTTACACCCTGTAATGAGACACAGTATGAGTAATTTTCTACTTCATTTTCCTGGATTGGCTTCCTCAGTAAATGGGGTTTAAACCCCCTCCCCAACATGTAGACAACTCCACAATTCTAAAACATCCATCCCATAGATTGCTCTTCTCTTACTGGATGCAGGTTATTTTGAAGTTTCAGGTGAAATGCAATAGTCATTTTTGCACAACATGTATACTGTTATGATAGCAGAAGCTTCTGCTACCCCACTCCAATTTCTTACATTCTCCTTTACCTATTGATAACTCTCCAACCAGGTACATCAATTATGTTTTAATCACATTCACTATATTTTCTTTCATTTAAATTCATTTTTAGTTTTCTCTCCTGCTTTGGGTAACTTTCTGGAAGATTTCTTTGTATGCATTTTAAGCATTAACAAGTACGGATAACTAGAAATATGTATACATAAGTGATATAAAATTTCAGTTTTGTATACAAAACTATCAACATGTTGCCTTATTTAAAAAGAGACAACCTGAGAAATTTGTCTTACCCATTCAACACATTTTCCTCAATAATTTTATATTGCTCTGTTAATAGCATTAACAAGAAAAATTACAGGAAGTCCAGTTTACAGTATTTAGTTGGTTTAAAAGCTCCACAGAGATCAATAGAAACAAAGCTTTCAGTATAATTTGGTGTAGGCTTTATCGCTAACCTCCCACATGATCAATACAGACAATGTGGACACTGAGGAGAGAAAGAGAGAAATTAGGTAGACAACATACAATGTAGTGTGGTTGTAAGAGAAGCTTTTAGGATGCACTGACTAGTTCCTTAACTGCATAAAAGATCTTCTAGGCTCCATAAATTCTCATCTATACCTGAGATATTATGCGAAGGCTTCACCTTTTCTCAAAACAGTTCTCGTAACAACTGCTTTTCTCATCCTCATTTCAATAAAAGTTCTGGGTACAGAAGTGTGTCCAACATCCCCATTGTGCATGCCAAGTACAGCTTACCTGTGCTGCAGAACCCTCTTGCATTTTCAACACATCTAAAATCGATCTCAGCAGTGAATCAACCTGCATGAAGAGCTGACAATAACAAAAGGAGAATGAAAGTAAAAGTGACGTGGGCTGAGAACAGACCAAAGAAAGACTGCCAGGGTGCTAACCATGGCACACTTCTACCACTCAGTTCAGTAGAACATCTTAAGAACAAATTTTGCAGAATTTTGTGATTCTTAGTATCAAGAAATCGCTTTTCTTCTCTGAGATAGAGTCTACTGATTAGTCATCACACGTCAGAAAACCCGCTTGATCCCCTAAGAATTTTTTTTTACTCCTGAAAGAAACTTTAGTATCCCTGTTGCTATCTCAGGGGTGAGAATATGCAAAGACTTTTCTTACCTTTAATGGACTGGGAATATTTAATGAGGCAACCGGTCATTTTAACAATGAGGATTAAACGGCATTGGGTTTTTTGGAAAAAAAAAAAAAAAACAAAAAACAAAATAAGAGCATAGGACTATTTATGGGCTGGATTAAGCATTCAAGTGCTTTCATTTTTAGTGTCTTCTTTTAATAATGGAGAACCTGAAGATTATGACTTTCAACTCTCTGAGCGAGAGACAGTATAGTGGTGCCCTGACTTGAGATAATAATGGTCATATGTTGTATCCTAGAGATTTTACCTGTAGGAGTCCACTAGAATCAAAAAGCCAATGAAAACCTCATCATTTACCTTATGTTTCTAGTTTTATACTTTTGGTACATCACTGGCTTAATCTCTGTTTGTTTGCATTGCCTTTTACATTTGTTTTCAAATTCTTTCAAGAGCATATTTAACACTTCAGGATCTCAAGGAACATTTCCCAGAATATTTACTGATCACTGAACTATAGTACTATGATTACAAACCCGCTTTCATAAAATTTCATGTCACTTGAAAAGATTAATGTGAGTGCATAATATGCCTCTGCTGCCTACAGTCATACAGATCTGCAAGTTCTCCTTCACTTGTGACCTCTTTCTGCAAATACATCAATTTCCTAGATTTAATACTAAAATTCTAGTCATAAAATGCTCCAAAAGATTTTTCCTCTAGAGCTACTCTGAGATTTTTCCAATTAAGTTAAAAAATGACTGACACTATAAAGGTCACATATTCCATCTCCTCTTTCATAACACCACAATGTCAGAGAAGTGTTTGTAATGTCACATACCAAAGGATCTTTTTTTGCCGTAGCAATTTTTTTTCTGTTTCTTTTAATTATGATGTAACAAGATTCTAGTACATGAAAAGGGCAACAATTAAAAAAAATAAAAAATAATAAGCCAACAAAAACAAAGAAAAAAACAAACAACCAACAAATAGCAAAAAAAAAAGCCTTATTAAAAGAAAATTTCTTCTTGGAAGACTCCTTAATTACCAATATTAGCCTAACTTCCTAAGCGATTAGAGTCTTTAACTGCAGGTGCATGTATGTCCTCAATACTTTTTGAACTGATCTGAGATACTAAACCCAAAGTTTTTCAACAGATGCTGTGGAGGCTGGTGGAGTGAGGAGCTTTCGTCACAAGAAAGACTGTCTTATATCAGACATCAGAGAACCCAACTACAGGTTACTTTCACAGTGAGCAAGGTTTCATTACTGCTGTTGTACATTCTATGATTCTATGATTTAAATGGCTTAGCTTAATTAAAAGACTCTGAAAAATATAAAAAAAAAAATCAGCAGTTTTCCTCAGAAAACAAACATTGGTTTCTCGCAGAAAAGTCAAGAATGGAGACGTATGGTTTTTTAATTAAAATCTATCTTTGATTTCAAATTGTGTATTTGGATGTTTCAGTATGGTTTGATTTTCAGATTTACAGTTAATTTTGGTGAAGACCTTCATATCAATTAAACTTCACAAATTGGTCAAAACATTTAATAAGAAAGAAAATGCTTCTTGGATTATTTTTTCCTTAGGTTAAAGAACATCTTTTAAAAACTAAGGAGTATTTCTGCAGCAGTGGTTTAAGTATTAATTTTAGGTAAACTATGCCATGTTTTACCTCTGCTTTGCTTTTTCTTACAGTAAGATACTTCTATCATAGACACATTTTATCTCCATATTCAGTCATTCTCACCTAGCCTGGCTATACTTCTTTGGTAGGAAACAATACAAAATATCATAGAATCATAGAATCATAGAATGGTTAGGGTTGGAAAGGACCTCAAGATCATCTAGTTCTCCATTGGTAGTGACCTCCACTAATTTCTTTGAAACATGAAGAAATTGAAATCCCATTTTTTGGTTGCCAGCTGCCCCAATTAATATTTTTTGAACTACGTTTTAGCTCTGCCTTAGAGGAGAGATAAGAATGTGTGGCAAAAGTATTTCTGGAGAAAGCCTACCAATTCCCATCAGACCTAGTCACCAGAACAAACTCCCTGAGTAATGAAAGAAAAATGTAGCTTCCTTGACGCACATCAAAGGTCTGCCATAAAAACAATCTCACTGGGAACATGAGATACATTTTGTAAGGCTGGTATAAGCTTCTTTTGAAATCTGGCTGTTGGAAAAGCGAGGAAGTTAACATGGAATGGTGCTCATGTGTAACACTGCCTTATACCGTCAATGTGTCCCTAGGGTTAGTTAAGGATTCGGTAAGATTTATAGAAATTACAGTCAATATTTGACAGATAGATAGACACAACACTCAGAATGATAGTAAAACACACAGAAACAGCATCTTTTTTTCATCATTTTCTTAAACAAAGACTGCTGAGATGAAGTGCAGGGATGTTTATTGGAAGGCATTTTTTCAAAAACAGAAGAGGGAAGGATTCTGTGATCCACTGGAGAGGTTCATGTTGTTATTGTACTCTCATATCACTAAAGGTGCCACACATGGTGTTAAAAATCCAACCGAACAAATTTGTAAAGAAATGGAAAAGAAAATTGGAAAAGTTTTACTGAAAGAAAGAGCAAAGTGCATTAGCTGTTCAGGGGATCAGTAAAGTGTATTCCTTCACTGATGGCTCAAATTCACCACTGGATGCTACAAGTTTATAAGAATTCCAAGTTTCAGATAAATAAAAGAGGGTCATGCAGGGCCATGGAGAAAATCCAGAGAAAGCAAGGAGGAATTCATAAAAAGGCTCTACATCTCTGGAGACAGGTAAAGAAAAAAGACTGTAATACTTTATGTAGAACACTTCCATAAGGATGTCCCAGTGTTAGGGTTTTTTTTAACTGTGCTGATGCTGAAGGAATTAAACATTAAATTAAATAATTTTTTATAAGGACAAAATATTATCCTGAGAAAGCATCTTAACTGTACCTACAGTGAAGCATACCACAAAACCAGAAATGCTGCTTCAGTGATTAATTCCACACCATTGTTTGTGGGGAGCAAAATATTAATCAGACCAGGTTGCTTGAATCTTACTCTGGGTCCACTAAAAAATTGCAAGCAGTTCCAGAAAACCTATCTCAAGCCTTAGTCTGGAAAGAATAACTGCCTGTTTTCAGATTTAAGTATATAAATTCTCTGGTTGCTACAGAACATGCCCACCAAAGCCTCTGTTACTCTATTAAGATACTTCCAGAAAAATTCTATTTTTAAGAGCAGAACATCATTCTGCAGCCAGCTAGGGAAAACTGAGCTTGAGAATTCCATTGTATTACCACGTCCTAAGAAAATGCACTATGAAAGAAATGGATTTTTTTTTACCCAGGCTTTTTAAATTTCTTCAGTGAGAACTTTCCTGAAAACCCCACACTTCTCAGCAGTTTTAGATGACTATTCCTCTGATTAAACACTACTTTCACCTTATAATTCTTTTAATCACTACAGATAATTTAAATTCTTGTGAAATCATTTTGTTGTTTTTTCCTCCACATGTTGACAGAAGGTGTTATCCATTAGCCCTTCCATAGGATGCAACAGAATAATTTTAGTAATTGAAATATCATGACATGCTGGAAAGCAGTTTTTCAGCTTAATATTCTAATTAAATAATAACATTAGCATTCTGGCTATGTAAGAAAATATAGTAACGCAGGTTATTAAAATTCATGATGGAGGGAGGAAGCTAATTGTCTTCAGAGGTCAGGAAGGAAGTTCCCTTTACTACAGTCTATCATCACACAATGGGTTGTTGTATTACCCAAGAGTTCACTTACATTTAGAGTATCAGCTTCAACCTATCTCTCAAGGGAGAATACCAGCTAGGATAAGCCTATGTTCTACCCTTTTATAAGCATTCTTACATTTTTGCATATGACAACTTATTTCTTAACAGTTACTCTTAATATTAAATAACCTTATGCTTGATACCCTACAAGTTATGACTATTTACCCCACACATTTACACAGGATTCACATATGTCTCCTCTGGTCTCCCCATCTTGATTGAGAATGATGTTGAATTTAACATACTACACTCCCAAAATCATGTGCTTAGAAACTGCAAAGTTCCCTTAGTAAAGCAGAAGAAAAGTAATAAATATTATACAAAGTATTTGTCAGTGTTTTCCTCACTGTACACTTGTGCATTGTGCCTTTTATAGTGTTTAATTTCTGATGGCACAAAACTCTGTTCTATACACACTAAACACAATACTCAAGCATGGAAAGCAGTTCATTCTATATTTAAAAAAAATGCATTAAGTCTAACAATAAATTTGCTTTATTGTTATATATGCAGACTACTGCTAACCATATTCTAAATTCTGATAGGGAATTAAACTGATGCAAAGTGCTATTTTTAATAAAGAAACATATAAAAATATCTACCTACCTCATGGGATTATTTGAAATAGAGGTGGTCTCTAAACCAGTTGATATTACTTTTGAAATAATTTCTGTTCAGTTTAATATAATGTCAATATACGTCACTGTTACTGATAAGATCTTTTACATACCTAATGTTGGTGGGTGCCACAGAGATATAAGGCACCAGCTGTGCTCATGTGCCCTAAGACCCACTGTCTGCTAGACATAGTTGAGTATGATGGATTTCATGACCATGCCTGGTCCACTAGAGCTATAGAGATGCTGGGGAGGGACTCTTCGTCAGGGACTGTAGTGACAGGACAAGGGGTAATGGGTTAAAACTTAAACAGGGGAAGTTTAGATTGGATATAAGGAGGAAATTCTTTCCTGTTAGGGTGGTGAGACACTGGAATCGGTTGCCCAGGGAGGTTGTGAGTGCTCCATCCCTGGCAGTGTTTAAGGCCAGGTTGGATGAAGCCTTGTGTTGGATGGTTTAGTGAGAGGTGTCCCTGTCCATGTCAGGGGGGTTGGAACTAGATGATCTTGAGGTCCCTTCCAACCCTAACCATTCTATGATTCTATGATTCTATGTGGTGGAGTCTGAGATCTACTGGGCAGAAGGGAGGGTACTGTTGTTGTGTGCTCCCAGGTCCAGCCAGGAGTAAGGCTGAGTGTGCACTCCCGGTAGGGACACACAATGCACACAGAGCCATCCACACAGGAGGTATGGTTGGAAAGCCTCTTTTGCTGGAAAGCCTTCTTTTTAGCTGTTTTTTTATTCTAGCGGTGTTTACCTTCAAAGCAGCAAATCTGATCACAAAAAAATACTGTAAAGCAGCTGGATTGAAATTAAGTGAATGGACCACAACATCCAGTTTCCATCTCAGTCATATCTGTAAT
Organism: Lathamus discolor; assembly: GCF_037157495.1. Lineage (NCBI taxonomy): Eukaryota > Metazoa > Chordata > Aves > Psittaciformes > Psittacidae > Lathamus > Lathamus discolor. The sequence goes on from NC_088885.1 coordinate 86,887,156, forward strand.
TTGTCTTTTAAGAGTATAGATGATTTCACATGGTGTTGGTTTCCATTATAAGACACCTTCTGCATCAGCTATTCTCCTTTTGTTTTCTAGTGATATACTTGTCTTCCCAGTTAATGATCAAAATGTCATAAATTTGTCATCCTTAACTTTCTCCAGTCTGCCAGCATATAGCAAATTTGTCAATGTTTTTTGATTACCTGTGGTGAGCCCGTTTCTTTTGATGCTCCTTCCAGCATTGTTTTAAACCACCTAAATATTGAAAAGAGTATTAAGCAGCCAGCGATATGACCTTATCAAAGAAATATCATCTCAGGAACATGAACCTAACAGCGCCACAATACTGATTTGTTGTTGCAAGCATGTGCTTGGAGCCTCAAGATTTATTGCCAAGTCATATGAAGTATCACAGAGAACATAATCACAGGCCAATTCCATTCATTTATTGCGGCATCCCAAGGGTGAACGCTGGCAGAACATCCTAATTTTGTCTAGCACTAGTTCATTGTTCATTGAGTTTTTCACGTGCTGTTCTTACAGAGAAAGTTTACATCTGCGTAATTAGCAATTGCCTGAAGCCACCTTCCTCAATAACATTTTATATGTTCTTTTCTTCCAGAACTGTTATTGATTTTAAATTTGAAAAAGTGACAAGTCTCCTTCACACCATTGTAAGGAATGTGAAAACACCTCTAGAAAGCATTCGTTAGCTTGTCTTAGGAAGGCTCTCAGCTCCTGCAAAGTGGTTAAAGGAAAGTTATGAACTGAATTTAGTGCTTCTTTCCTATTTTGTCCAACAACTTCTTTATTAACATAAACATCCTTTCCTCTACCTACTTCCTAGAAGGATCTAAAAGACACCACTTACCACTTCAACTGTGATCTGAGTTTCAGGAAGGGAAATGAATGTAGCTGATTCTTCTCACACTGCTGCATGCTGATAGAATCCTTACCACTCAATGTGGCCCACTGTTGTGTTTTTGCATAGTCTTCACCATCAGCTGTAAGTCCATGGACTTCTTCCCCTTTCCTCCGCTCATCCTTGAGTAGCAACCATTTCCTAAGTTCTGGCTGCTCTACCTAAGCCACCCAGCTCCACAGAAGAATGATGAATTCTCACAGCAGTCTGTTTTTCAGTAATACTGACATCAGTGACTTCCTTACTGACACAACTATACAAACAAAAACAAAAAAAAAAAAAAAAGGAAAACAACTGTCCACTTTACAATGGTGTCCAGAATTATACACTATCTGATTATTCCCCAAAGGGGAAAACATTGTGTCTATCGTCCACCCCTCTCTGATGATTATAATAACCTTCCATGGCTCTTCCATGCTGTTTGTGCTGAGCACATGTTGATGGGATGCTGGTTTCTGCATTTCTATTGATAAAACACTGAGCCCTACTCAAAGTCCAGGTTCATGACTTGATTTTATTCTTTTTGTTACCTTTAGCATCTTCCACTCATGTGGCACAGGGGCAACAACAGCCATGTACACCAACCCCCATCTACTTCTACCCTGACAAAACCAGGAAGTGTGTTGTTATCAGAGGGATTACATCCTTTTCATTTACAAAAGATTATATTCAAAATTCACTTTCCTTGCGTTTATGAGACAAGAAGTAGGCACTCAGACTTCAGAGCCTCTGCTGAGATGTTCTTTCAGTTTTTGTCAGGGTCACCTTTCAAATAGTTTTCAGATGTCTGCTATGTATTTCAGTTTTTCAGTGTTTCTGCTGCTATATCTATCACACCAAGCCAGGCGCTTACCCTGTTTAAGAGTAGCACAGACACTATTCCTTACAGGTATCTCTTCCCTGACTAGTGGCTTTTTACTTTCTTGCCTGATAATAAGCATATGAACAGTTAACTGTTTCCTCATTCTATCTGACAATTCCAATGAAACAGCTGTGGTTTGCTCACCAGTGTATTATACTTCTTATATCCTATATTAATAGTGAAAGCTCTAGGCAAATGATCAGATTGCTGACTAAGCCCTGGCTTGAGGTTAACTATTGTTGTGCATTAAGTTTAGATAGATGAATTCCTTTAACTGCTCCTTTTTTTTTTTTTTTTTTACTAGGAGGTTTTGCTTAGCATGAGTAGTCCCTTAGCACAGGAAACTGAAATTGCTGGAGACTGAAGTTGCAAGCAGCTAACTCCCACTTAGATAAAGCTGAACATAATTTACAACCTGTACATAGTTATGTAAACAAAGACTTTGAGACCAGTGCAAATTAAAAGATAAAGGAGTTGCATCCATTAGCAAGGACCAACAACCTGAAAGATAAGAAGAAATTTATGTCCTGCTTTGAGACAATGAAAAAAACCCAAAGATGGATGAGGAGATGCCATACCAAAATCCTCTATTGGATCAAGAGATGCATACCAGGCGAGAGAAGAGCCTGTGATGGCTGTGTGCATAGATTGTAAAGTCATAAAAAACCAGTAATTCCTTTGTTTTAGGTCCCTCCCTGGAGGCACCCAGCTAAACTTGTTCCTATTCCTGTAATAATTGTTAAATTATTTTCCTAAGAGTTGGATGTCTGAGACTCTGCTGTGGGAAACTTAAGGTGGAGAATTTTCTTTAACAGCAATCATGAAGGACTGCTGTATATGATATTATAAGCTGCTGGATGTGTCAGGTCAATGTAAAAAGCTGGCAAAAGTTAGAGGAAACACTATAAAGGATGGCTGGACTTCATAAGTAGTTAAGGAAAAGTCAAGCTAGAAAAATGGCTAGGAGACATGAAAAACAAATGTGAAGCTGAACAATCACGGCTATGTTTCCATTTTATTGACCTGGAGCACATTAAGTTATGATGTTTTCCCAAATGCTTACTGGAGAGACACAGAAAATGTGACTTTCCCAATTTTATTAACACAGAGTATTTGTAGAGCCAAACTTTCCAATATATACTTGCAGAAAATATTCACACAGAATAAATACCCATGAATATGCTACAGCATCCCACTTAAAATTGCTACTTATTTCCAGCACTCTCATGTGATTTTTTATTTCTTTTTTTTTTTTCTGTAAGTCTTCTTTTGCTTGTTTGTGGATGTAACACACAATTCATAGCTTGCGTGTTACAACTTGACAGATACTCGCAAAACACCTTCGCACTGCTCAACCACATTTCTCCTAGGCAAGGCAGAGATTTTGCTTTGGGGAGTTTGCTACTTAGTGCAGTTGGCTGTGAACATTCAGAAGTATAGGTCAAAAGATACATGACCTGATTTATGCAACACCAATATTCCATTGTTATTGCCCATGTACAGTGATCTGATGGCACTACCTACAGCTGAAGTCTCAAGGCACCTCCAGCGATACAACTGTTTCCGTTTTTTTCCTTTAAACATAAGTAATTACAAATATAATTTAGAAAATATTAATCCAAAGCTAATAAATGACAGAGAACTCTATTTAACTTTGTCTTATCTTCCGCATATGGTTTAAAGTGTGATCTCTGATTACATGATCACATATTATTTTTTCCATAGGACCCTGTCTTATTCAGTACACAAAGTAGCATCGTAATATCAGTTCTTTGCCTCTTTATTAAAAAGTAAGTAATTGTCTATCAGTAGAACCTTTGCCTCTTTTATCAAGGAAGCTAAATGTTTGATAACAAATGAGAGAGAAACTGCAGGAGCATAAAAGATGGTTAAAGCCAATTAATATTGTCTAGAAAAGTGCTGTAATATTCTTATATCATGCTGACATTATGCTTTTTTGCTTGCTAAGTTAAAATATACTTAAAACCAGGGACCTATTCAGCCTATGCTGACAGTAAATCTTGTATAATATTAGAAGTCATATTCTTTCTTGCCCCACTACACAGATTGGAAATTATGTCATTTTCTCACCTACTTGTGCAAGGGCATTGTTTGTGAAACATTCAAGTATCTAAATTCTAGGTTATCTGAACCCATTCTAGGTTCTAGAATGGAGCAGCTGCTGAATACTGGTATGTCTTAACACAGACACTGAACATACGTTTGTTTTCAGTTGGCAACTGCAGTGAATGTAGCGTAAAAATGACATGTGGAATATAACCCCCTTGATATAGAGTATATCTAAGTTTCATTCACCTACAAGACATGCTTATGTAAATTATCATTTCCTATAAGAGATTAAAATTATTGTATAGCATTTATCTACTTCAGAGATCGGTATACTCTTAAGCTTGTAATATAGAATCATAGAATAGTTAGGGTTGGAAAGGACCTCAAGATCATCTTGTGTTATTACTGTTACAGCATGCTGCAGCAGGATAGGAAACCCCCAGCAGAAGTTAACAAATAAACTCCTAGTAGGAATAACAATGTTTCTCAATGAGAACCATGAAGAACTTTTGTTTAACTCACTTCAGATTCATTTATGCATTCATACTTACACTTATGCTCTTGTAGTTATTGCTCAATCTTGAGTAATCTTACTAACATGCTTTTTTATTTAAGGAGTGTGCATGGAAAAGTGAAGGTTAATGAGCTATTAATATGATTTGTATACTTTAAATATATCTAGCTCAAACTATTCTTGGGGTGATGCATCAGGCATATCTGCTTTGGTGGCACTAAAAAGGTCAACAGATACAGCATACCTAAGTTGCATAAAACATAATCACATCAGTGCAATAAACCCATTATCTCTGTAAAACTAGTGCATGAAGACATTATCTTAAAAGATATAAATAGCCCTGAGAATGGTTGCATCGTTTCTCAAGAGACCTCTAATTGCTTTTTGAAATATAGCACCTCATAAGGAGGATTTAATTGATTTTGTAAACATTTTCAACTAAAACACCAGTAAAGAAGAATGAATGTTGAACTCCATTTTTTTTTTTTTAGGTAAACAAGTATCTTAGAATAATTTCTACAGCATGTTCCTATTAGTGGTACTTCGTTCATAGTGGTTCATGGGCCATGACTTCCACATTCCTCTGTTGATGCAAACTGTTGTAGAATCAGTGACTTCACTGGCATTACGAGAGTGCACAAGGGCTCCATCTCCCTTATATTATGATGCCTTGTAATTTCTGCTAATTGCCAGCCCACATGCAGTGTGCAGAATTAGGGCATTTGGAGTCCAGAGTGCACTCAGTCCCCAGGCTAACACGACATAACAGTACACAGATACAGAGCACATCTCCATTACCAAGCAATTATCTGGGCTGATACAAGTCTTCAAACTCGTCTTTTCCCTAACCTCTAGTAAGCAGCCTTACTGCTCATTGTCTAATGATCATGAGACCCCAAGCTTTCTACTAAGCACTGAGTGAAGTATTACCACAAAAATCTCAGTCTCTGTGTGCAGTAATAAACGTCTGTACATATTTCTCTTTCTGAAGGACTGACCCAGAGCACTGTAATCTGGAAAATGCAAATTAACTTTATATTACTAAACCTATCAAAACTTCATAATTCTAAGAACCATCACACTTCATAATTCTAAGAGCCATAGCAAATGTTCTAAACAGAATTGAGCATAGCAATGAAAATCAGTGATAGAATAAGAATATGGGATGTTAAGAGTTACCAATTTACAGTTTGAAAATGATGCACCAAATCTACACCTGCATGAGTTTTGCTTAGATGCCATGTGGTTATCTTTTTTTCCATGCTTACTATATGTTCATTTCAAAAATAGTTTGCACTAGACTAGACCTGAACCTATTAATTGCCCTTTGCAATCTCAGATAATGCTAAATTTACCTATTATTGCAACAATCTTTGTCCAAGTCATCTCTTGTGTTAAGTACTACGACAACTTTACATCCTACAACAACATTAGAAAAGCTATGTTCAATGACTTTTCATTTTTGCCTTCGAAGAGAAAAAAAAGAAAATCTTTTATTTTATAAATATGACCTTCTCATTTTTTAACAATTAATTTAATTGATTGTAATTTCTGTCACATCCCAAGAAGAGAACCATGGGAACTACCTACCTGGAACTACCTACCTGTCAGCCTACCTTGTGTGTCTGGGAAGATCATAGAACAGATCCTCCTATATGGTAAGGCGCAGGGAAGTGATTCAAGACAGCCAGCATACTTCACCAAAGTCAAGTCCTGCCTGACCAGTCTAGTGACTTTCTATGATGGAGTGACTACACCAGTAGACAAAAGAAGAGATATGGATGTCATCCATTTGGACTTTTGTAAAGCCTTTGACACAGTCCCTCACAATAGCCTTCTCTCTAAATTGAAGAGGTATGGATCTGATAGGTGGAATGTTCAGTGGATGAGGAATTGGCTGGATAGCTGCATTCAGAGGGTAGTGGTCAACAGCTCAATGTCCAGATGGAGATCAGTTACGAGTAATGTCCATCAGGAGTCCTTATTAGGACCAGTACTCTTTAATATCTTGATCAATGACACAGCAGGACTAAGTGCATCCTCAGCAAGTTTGCAGATGACACTGAGCTGAGTGGTGCAGATGACACCAAGCTGAGTGGTGCAGTTGACATGCCTGAGGGATGGGATGCCAGCTATCCAGAAGATGTGGACAAGTTTGAGAAGTGGGCCTATGTGAACCTCAAGAGGTTCAACAAGGTCAAGTCCCGCACCTGGGTTGGGGCAACCCCCAGTATCAATAGAGGCTGGGGATGAAGAGATTGAGGGCAACCCTACAGTAAGGACTTGGGGGTAGTGGTGGATGAAAAAATGTATGCGAGCCAGCAGTGTGCGCCGACAGCCCAGAAACCAGCCGTATCCTGGGCTGCATCAAAAGGAGCGTGACCAGCAGGTCAAGGGAGGTGAGGTATGTCTTGTCTGCCATGTTCCATCCAGACTTAGGAGTCCTTTGGATTTTGGTTTGTGAAAAGTTAAACTTGAAGGTTTCTGTAGGTATCAAGCACAGAAGCACTAGTTAGACATAATTTCATAACCTCAAGTCAAGTATTCTAAGTCAAAGTCTTTCTGCATCAGAAGGATTAAATCAGTATTCAAAGACTGTCATGACTAGCATGACAACATAAATCTCAGGAATTAAGTAGTTTTCTGAAATAATTTCAATCACATTTTCCTGTTTTTCCTTCTAATGTGTCATAAGAATCCTAATAATAATGTATTAAACTATTAATAATCATCTTTGTCATACTTTTCTTAGTATTCATTAATATGTGATGATTTTTAGTCAGTGATATCAGGAAAAATGTTCTTGATCCACCCCTGCTAAATCAAGATAATTGTAATTCCCTTTGAACAACATGACAGAAGCCCTGCATAAGCATACAGTCTCTTTTTCTCCTTCTGTTTCACATAAAAGCCATAAAGGGACAGAAAAAAACATTTTCTTTTTAGTAGTCATTTACTCCATGCATTTGCTATTCTGTAGAAGACATGGAGTGATCCAAGGCAAAGTTACATTTTCTCTGAGAAAGTCCAAGTATTTCTGATCAAAACATTTGCCTTTTTCCCTGCACTTATATATTATTGACCATGCTCTATCTGTTGTAAAACTTTGATTTGTGGTACAGTGACATGTGGGATATGTGACTGTATATTGCTGGAAAAGAAGCCTCAAAAGAACGTTTTCACCTTTTTCTCCACCAGCGGTAAGTCTGCTCATGATAATTCTCTTAAGATCAAATATATTTTAAATAGACCTATTGGATTTCAGAGATTAGGGAGAAGATAGGCTGATGAGCAGGAGTTTTGCTTGGTACACACAGAAGAAATATTTGAAAGTTTTTTAAACATCATATAATAAAATGCTTGATAGCAGTATTTACAGAAGCAGAATTGTGACTCTTTTGTCTCTAAAGTACGTAATGCTTGTGTATTTCATAAACAAATATAGCAGGAAGAGGCCTCCTGGGTTGCTTCTTTTGTCTCAGGCAACTGCATTCAAAATGTCTCTTCGTAAAAGAAAAAAACATTATCTCAAAATAACCTTTTAATTTCCAAACTACATTTGCTCCTAGTTACTTTTTATCCATTGTTCAATATCTTTAATAATTGGGGAGTCTATTTATTCAGTACAAAAATGTTTACCTACCCTTCATTGTGCTGTGCCACATAAACTAATAGGTCATTGTGTTACTGAATTTCATATGGATTCAATAAATCTATCCCTCAAAATTATTGATTTTATTATGTGCCCATTCCAACCCTCCTGTGTATTGGCCTCCAGACTTTGCCTCACCAACTTCATGTGCCATGGCATTTGGGTTTTGATTAATGGTAGCAAGAATTTAGATCTGAAGGTCATTTTTAGCACTGATGGCAACTGGATGATATTAAGTCAGTGAAATTAGTCAGGGCACTTAATACCAATTCTAGTAAATTAACATATACAACAGCAGTAGCTCTGTGGACAAACTTTATGGCAGTGAAAGCATAGTGTAAATGTAGCATATCAATTAGATCAGTATTTCAAATTAATACAATTCCCAAAGCAGTGCATAAGATCTCTGATAAAAGATTAAATATCTCCAGAAACTTCTGTAACCAGTGAATACTTTCTGAAACACAATAAAATACTGCCCTTGAATATCCTCATGCTGTTTCAAATTTCCCATATACCAAGATTTATTACAATAATTATTTGAAACTACTTAGAAACTGAGTTATCTTAGCCAGATATCAGATATTGTTACTGAGCCCTTGAGTAAAAACAAATAAATGCTACTAAACATTATACAAGGTGAATAGTTTAAGTTTCTAGCAGAAACATAAGATACTTAAAAATGTTTTCATATAGAATATTATAGGATTACTTACAGTTTAGTCAATAAAACATAGGATTAAATACATGAAAAGACCAAATACATAGATTCCTTCAAAGTGACCGAATGCAGTAATCTCTTCTCTTTATATTTTGCCCTCCAGGCATTATTTTAGGTTTTCTCATCTATCTAGAGAAAAACCATAAAGAATGTAAAGGCTTAACGTTATTTACAAAGCAGACATACAAGTCTAATACTAATGTTTGTGCTCATAACAAAAGCATTGCATAAACAATTCTCTGAAATGCACACTTTGGGAAGCTTTTTGTATCTCAATATGAAATATTTAACTATGTGCAGCTGTGGATATGGATCCACAGATCTTTATTAGGATGCAAAAGCAGAAAGAAAGCCCAAGGAAGCAAAGATATTCTCAACAGGTTCACCACGTATAATCAGAATAACGTGATCTTAAGAAGGATGTTGTAATTACTGTTGCCGCTTTTCTAAAAAGCTAATAAATGTAAAGGCGTTTCATTCTTTAAAAATAATCCCAGTAGAACACACAAAAGTATCTCAGTGAAGCAACATATTTTATTAAACTATTTTGCAATTTTATTCCATGAGCTGGAGGTGTAGATTGCTTTTGCAGCAACCGCTGAAAGCAATTCAATTATATATTTACAGCAGTGCTTACCAGCAAATCTCTGTTGCTCAACAGAGTTCTGTTTAAAAGCACAACTGCTTGTTTACAGAGGGTATCAGAGGTGTGCAATTTGATTGCTGCCTGCTCTCAGTTATGCCTATGTCAAAGATGTTGAATCTGAGATGTAACAATAGCTGAATTGACAAAGGCCTGGCATTCTAGAGTTAAATATTCTTATTCTACTCTTAGAATAACTCTACAGGTAAAATGTGTAAATATGTTTTTTCTCTAATCTGTAAGGGAGGATGGAAAAGCCTGTTAAAAATCTTGCTTGGCTGTGTGTAAACATAGGACTGTTTTGCAGGAAATAATTTCCCTGATGTTTATATCTACAGTCAGTGAGAAGCGTGGGGACTCCATAGCTAGTTCCATCTTTCCAGTCTTTTATGTTTGGTGGGAATTTAAGCTATCATATCATCACACCTGTATTGCATTCTCATGGAATAGCTTCTATAAACCTTCTCACTCCATAATGCAAATACTCCGCAAAAGTATTGTGACTGATTTAGTACCTCCCCTGTAGCAGAACTTCTGAAAATGTTCAGAAACCAAGTGTCAGAAGATCTCTACTAAAGGCAAGTATGATCCAGACAGCTTAGATCTTACAGACAGTGAATTGTCAGTATTTAGAATGTTGTCTGCTTTTCTTATCTCTGTTGCTCTTTCTTGCCTCAGCTTTGTTTGCTGAGCATGATGTTATATGCTACAGGATAACCCTTTGGTCAGTTAGGGGTCAGCTGTCTCAGCTGTGTCCCCCTCCAGCTTCTTGCTCACCGCAGCCTACTTGGTGAGAGGGGGCAGTGTGAGAAGCAGAAGATGCCTCAATGCTCTGTAAGCTCTGCTCAGCAATACTAAAACATGGTTCTGTTATCAGCACTTTTTTTCCTGACAAACCCAAAGTGTAGCACCACACAAGCTCCTATAAAGACAATTATCTCAGCCAAAACCTGTACATCATTAAAATAGAATTACTATCAGGCTTTAAGGTAAGTATGACTTTTTCTGCCTTGCTAAGGCATTTTAAGTGAGGACTTTCCCATTTTTCTCTCAGCTGTAGGTTAACAAGCAATGTGCCGCAGTGTATTTGTACACAAGACTATTTTAAAGCGGCACATGGGCACACAGCTGAATTGCATCTATATTATTATGGCTGGAAGATATTTCTAGTATGGCAGTTATCAAAACAGCATATCAGGCTCAAAAGTATAGTATTGTTTGCAGTAAATATATATACATGCATCTGTCTATACCATATATAGATAGATGTACAGATATCTATATATTTGATTTTGTATGCCTCTGTGATGTTTTTCAGTAAAAACTCTTCCCAAATCTTTGGAAGGATTCTGTCAGAACACTGAGTACTCTCAGAACTCAGGTTCTGAATTTTCCTAATATTTTATATGACAACTAAACTGTCTGTTTAAATGAAATATGTAGAAGCCTTCACAGCAGGAGATGGCTGTGAAACACTGATGTATTCATCTGACATTTACAGATATGTTGCCTGGGTTTATATCCAGATACTTCCCACATAGTTGTATCAAGTGCTTACTCCTGTGTGACAAAACAGAGATAACATTCAAAATGCACATAATTATATTTCGATTATCTTCTGCTTTCAAGTGAGCATGTAAAAGCAAGGCTTATAATGATGCTGCAAATCAATGGAAAATCCAAAAAAAATCTTTACACCGGAAAATAAAAATCAAACTAAAGAAATTTGTAACTCAGCTTTTTACCCAGAAAACTTCAATCTATTTCTCAGTCTCTAAAACTATTAAAATAAAAGGTAATCTTGACTAATGAGGGCTGCAGTATTTCCCATTAGTAAGACACATGACAGTGTTGGATAATATTATAAGAAGCTAAAAATAATTAACACTATTGAGACATTGAGGAAGTGATGTTTGCTGCAGCTGGGGAAAAAAAAATAAAGAAACAAAAGAACCCAGACAGTTTATAAATTGGATTTAGATGAACACAGAAAGAATCCCAAAGCTCACTTGATAATGTTACAGATGCCCTGGAAATTTTAGTGCATGTTGTCTAAAACTGTTCTACCAGAAGCTGTGTATTCAGAAATACATGTTGAAACCCATCAATAGCAGACTGAAGGATACCCAGTGGCTCCTTGTACATGATTTAAAAAGAGCAAGGACTGTGCACCCCTGAAAACTGAGAAAAGACATTATTTGATAAATGAGAATTGCTGTGGACAAAAAATTGAACATGTCGTTTGAATATTTGAGTGTTTCACGTGTTAACATCTCCAGTGAGATCAAAAAGGGAAGGGAATTGTGAATTTTTGCGCTGTCTTTATATCAGCGCTATCTTATGTGGGGGTTCCTCTGGTTACTGGTGGGAGATAAGAAAGCATTGTTCTATTTCCCTCTGAAACACATGATGATGAGAACAAGAGTTATGATGTAAAGTGGCACAAATAGCCACACAACTGGCCTATAATCTCTCATCTCCCATCTTCTGCATGCTCAAGGTCAGTCCATTTACCAATGGGCAGGGAACAGCAAGGAATTTTCTGCACAGGTCAAGCCCTATGAAGCCTCCTTTTGGGAATTTAAAGGAATCTGTTTCTTAGGACCACATGGGAGTCACTATTGCAGGGAAACAGCTAATTTTATTCATCTTTTCTCCACGACTGTTTCTTAGCATAGTTTGTTGCCTTTCTTTTTCTTTTTTTTTTTTTTGTACTTACAATTTGATCAAATCACTACTTTTATTTTGCTTTTTTTCTGATTGAAGAAAACAGCATTTTACATCTCTTCCCTCCTTACTATGTCTTCCTTAGTAATGCACCAGGGATGTCTAAGACACAGTCATGATCTCGGTGTTGGTTTAAAGAGAGGCTTTCCATTGGATTATCTTTTCATAGGTGCTGCAAATTTTGAGGGTTCACAGTGTGCTATACATTTATATATTATATTTAAATATAATACGCAATTTAAGAATATCTCCTTAATAGGTAACTGCATTTTAGGGGTTTTTCTCTTCTAGTGATTCTGACTAATCAGGTTTTAGATGGTCTCAATTTAAATTTTCCAGCTTAAAATGCTTCCTAAGTTATTTATCTTATAATTAAATACCATTAAAATATCAACTTTCTTTGATGTTAGGAATTAAGTGTGGTGTCTATCAATCTATCCAGAGGTAAATTCTGGGGTATAACTGCATAAATATGAGAAACTCCTGCCAAAAATATTTCCATGAGAAAAGTATGCTATAGACTGCTATAATTATAAGAATTACATGCTCAGGTACTGAAATTGTGGATTGGAGCTCAGCTATCCATATAAAGAATGGTAATGTCTGGCCCAAAAGACATATAACATAAACCAAAACAGGAAACTGATGGAGGCAACTCAAAAACTGCTAAGACTGTCAGCAACAGTAAGCAATGATCAGTGTGTCAACTTTTTAATTTTTGAACACAGCATAAAAAACCTTAGCACCACCAGTTTTCAGTCTTGGCCAGAACCATATTGGTAGACGGTTCCTCCAGGAAAGGTATTACAGCAGAACAAGTCCTCCAGCTACAATTTATAGACTGAAAGAAGTTGGCATCGAAAGTGGTAATGCTGAGTAGTGTGGTGAAAAAATGAAGCAAAGGTGAGATACACTTGTAGTGGAATGATAAGTTCTGACTGTGGCTTGGTGGGGTTGTCCAAGCTAGCACTGATTTAGTTACATCAGATCATAACTGCAGTGGAAATAATTTATAGTCTACAAATGCTGTGTTGGACTTTGGATTTTCTAGTGCAATAAGAAAACTATTCATTTAATTCTTTGTAGTAAAGTTTTTTAAAATGTGAAACAAATTCTTCGTTTTTTCAGCCACCTAGGGCTATGTGTACCTTAGTCTGGTGGGACTGGCAACTAATGTAATCTTGCTCACTGCTGCAGAATTAATAAATTCAAAGTTATTAAATTCTGATTTATTTTACTTGAACAATTTATTTGCTAAACTCAGGAGGTTCAACATGATTTATTATTGATTATTTTACATATATGATTTATTTTTACTCATGGATCTAGTAGTATAGTTCCATAATCATCTGCTGACCCTATTTTAAAACTCTAAGTCTACAATACCACTTATGTTTCAGGATAGTTCTGTGAAAAATAAAGAAAGAACACGTGGGCAATTTTATTTTCCTGAAATACAGGGCACATACTAAAAGAAAAATTAATTTAAAATTCAAATTATCCACTGCTGGATTGCTGCCTTTTTATGTATTTGACTCCTCTATTCTACAGAAAATCTATTTCTAAATTTGCATCAAAGCTTGCTAAAAAGGACATTTCTCACAGCCTAACTATAAGGTAATCCATACTGTATTTGAATATCATCTTAAGAAATTAACCAGAAGCAGTAAGAAACTAAGCAACTTTGTGAATTTGCAATAGCATGGCTTTACTCTACACATCCTGATGAATAATTCAACTTTGTCATACAAGCAGCACAGTGAGTTTCAAGAGTATCACTAGTGAATAAACAAAGATGATTAAGATGTTAGTACCCAGAGAACATGCAGAGAGCTCACTGGTGTGATGAATAAGAGCCAATATATTTCATTTTATTTCAGCACACAACTGCATGACCTCTCAATAATCTCTGTATTCGTGGAGGTTAAACATAGGCATCATATGTGGGACACCATCACACCTCTTTACATCTTCTGAGTGGTAAGATAATGTAGACACATGTTCAAATTTCCTTTTTGTCGGACAGCAAATGTTCTGTCTGTACAGGACATTAGCAGTAATCTTGTTTAGCACCAGGAGTAGTTCACATTAGAGAAGCATACCTGTTGCTTTTAAGGGGAGCTAGACGGTCCTTTTGGAGCCACTATCAAAGACATGGATGAAGCATGCTTGCTTTCATCTCTTTATAAACTAATTAACAGTGGCATTCAAATCTGTCTTTCCCTCCCTAATATCACCAATGCAGAAGGAGAAACGAAGCACGTCTTTTCTTTGCTCCAGCCGTGAGACCAGAACATTACAAGTGGAATTTCCTACCTTCACTGTCCACCTCTAGCTGGTTCTTTACCTTATTCTTAAAAAAAGACATTTCCCAGTTAAAAATATGCTGTGAACTTGCTTAAATTTGCTAAAATCTTGGGACATGATAAGAGAAAACATCTTCATGAAATTTGCTGTTTTTCAAGGGAGAAGAGAAAGTCCAGCCAGAAAATTGGCAGATTCATTCAATTCTGAAATCCAAACTAGAAATAATAGCAGCAAAAGTAATTTTGAGTCTCAGATATTTTCTTTTTGTTTTCTCCTGAAACAGCAAATCAATTCAGTCAGTTGGAACAGGCCATGTGTATTTATTGTGACAATTTGAAATGTGAGTACTACCTTTTAGCTTTGAGAATTCCAATGACATCATTAGGGTTCCTTATAGAAGTCTACAAAATCAAATTATTGTGGTTAAACAACATCATCTCTGAGATGGAGGCTGAATGACACCTGGTTCTTATAAGAGGAAACAGTCTTTCATTTCTAGATCACTGCTTTGAATTCAAGACAGGATCACAACAATGAGAAGTTATTATCAGCAAAAGACAGGGAGCATGCTCTATGAAAGGAGCACCTTCCCAGGAAGTGTGTTTTGCATGCTGTACTGCTCTACAAGGACAATAAGATCAAGCTAACGCCTAACCAAGAGCACAGTCCCTACTATGGAGAGAGAATTTAGTTCCAAGTATTACCAAATATCCAACTTCCACCAAAATTAAAGTAATTTTGTAGAAGAGAAACTAGTAACCTCCCTAATACATATTGTTTATGATTCTGAGAAAAAGTAATATACAGCTGCAGATATAACAGCCTCTGTGATGGGGGAATTCAGAAAAACATCCCTGGCTGTGACTGGCTGTGTATGCTCTTGATCTGGACTCTAACACTGGTTTAACCTTGAACTTTCCTAGAGAGCAATGAGCTATGGCTAACCCTAGGTACTACCTCTGGATCTAACCCTAGCAACGGCTGTAGCTTGCTGACTTGACTTTGCTATATGACTTCATACCTACCTCATCACTGCAGACTATCAGGTGATCTGGATCTGTGCCTGGACCTGGTGACCGTCACTAGACCTGCTCTATTTACCTTGCTCAGGTCTGTGGGACCATTCCCTTGTTGGTGAGGTCTATGTATTTGCCTGCTTTGTTATTGTGCATGCTCCTGGTTACCTGTCCCTAGAAGAGCAGTCTGCCCTTTCTACTGCTCAACCCTGTGTTTTGGAGATAATCAGCAGGGTTTGGGTGGCAGGAGCTGTGGGGTGCCCTCTGTAGAAGAAGGTGATGAACCATGCTGTGCCAGTGTCCTGGGTTCAGCAGTAGCAGTCAGTTTTTCTCTTTCTTAGTAGCTGGTGCAGTGCTGTGTTTCGACTTTCTGCCTGGGAACAGAGCTGATACCACTGATGTTTTTAGTTGTTGCTCAGTAATGTTTAGTCTGACCAAGGACTTTGTGAGTCTCATGCTCTGCCAGGGAGGAGGGGAAGCTGGGAGGAAGCAGAGACAGGACACCCGACCCAAACTAGCCATACCACAGCACATCATACCCACTATATAAACTGGGGGCAGTTACCCAGAAGGGTTAGATCACTGCTCAGATCAGGCTGGGTATCTGTCAGTGGGTGGTGAGCGGTTGTATTCCCTTCCCTTGTTATTTCCCTTATCATTATTATTATTACTGGTGGTAGCAGTAGTGATTTGTGTTATACCCTAGTTACTGGGCTGTTCTTATCTCAACCCATGGGAGTTACATTCCTTTGATTCTCCTCCCCATCCCTCCGGGAGCAGCAGGAAGAAGAAGCAGCGGAGCAAGTGAGCAGCTGTGTGGTTCTGAGTTATTGGCCGGGCTTAAACCACTACAGCCAATCACAATCAGTTCCAGATGGGTTGGGAAAAGCCAGCATCAACCTACTGCATGCCAAAATTTCAGTCAGCTGAGAACATAGTGCCTCAGTTGAAATACATTTAAGAAAGGGCTAGGGTAAGAGACACAGAAAGGACTCCTGCTAGTGTCAGGGGAAGTGAGGACACCATAGGAGGGGAACAGAAGAAGGGGTGTGGAAGACGACATTTTGGAGGTCACAGCTGGAGACCCTGCATTAGGAGGAGGTCCTTTGTGCTGAAGCAGGTAGAGCCTGAAGGGACTGAAGCCTGTGAAGGACCCACAGTAGAGCACAGAAAATGCCTAAGGAAGAAGCAGCAGAATAAAACAAGTAACAAGCAAGGAACAACAGAAAGAAACAACTGTGTAAGTTGTCTTTGCTTCTCAATAACTGAGTTAGCAGTTAAAAGTTTATGTTATTTGTCAATAAAATAAATTCAGTGAAATTCCCTGAGTTGAGGTTTGTTTTGCCCAAAAGAACATGGAAAACTGAACGACATCAAGTTGTTTTGCCCAAAAGAATATGGAAAACTGAATGACATCAAGTTACTCAGACTTGTTCTCAACTGAGCTAGTGCAGTTTTAAGTCCCCTAAAGTCCTGGTGTGAAAGATTGTGTTTAGAACAGCATGCTTCTAGATATTCCAGACTTCTCTTTAATGACAGTGGTACGAGCTGGATAATGTCTTTTGTATGCAGGAGAGGTGGGCAAAGATGTTACCTGTTCAGAGTTTCTTTCTGGAGTTCACCTTTGAGTTCTGCTGGTTTAACTGTTGGTATAACCAGTCTCTAATCTGGTCCTGTGAGACATAACAAATCCCTAACGTACATATTTAAAAATACATATTTAAAAATAGTCTGTTCAGAATAGAGAAGAGAAGGCTTAAAGGGCACCTGGTCAATACATATAAGCATCTGAAGGGAGGGTGTCAAGAGGATAGGGCCAGACCCTTCTTGAGTGCAAGGCAATAATAGGACAAGAGTCAACAGGCATGAACTTAAACACAGGAAGTCCCACCTAAGGAAGAACTTCTTTATTGTGAGGGTGACCAAGCGTTGGAATAGGTTGCCCAGAGAGGCTGCTTAGTCTCTTTACCTGGAGATACCCAAAAGCCATCTGGAAACAGTCCTGAGCAATGTGCTGTAGGTGACTCTCCCTGAGCAGAGAGGTTGGACTAGATGACCTAATTTCCTTACAATATTAATACATATTCTAGAAAAATGAGTGGATGACAAACAACACCACAATACTGATAATAAAGAACACATCTCTTCACACAGTTTGGTACTTTAAAGCTCTGACATGCCATTTCTAAAAATTCAGTATTTTTATTCAAGTGATTATTAAATATTAAGAAATTATAATTTATATGAGGAGTTCTTAATTTATGACTCTGAAATTATCCAGACACTTAGCATTAAGTTAGTTTAAACTTATATTGAATGCCAGGTGTTCCCATGGATACTTTTGAAGTGCTTAGTATGCCCTTGCTTACATTTTTAACAGTTTATCTGAGTTGTGGCATGCTAATGCAGATTGTATGAAAAGATCATTCTTAGATTGCCACAGACAGAAAAGACTGAATGAGTTAATTATTTTGTTTCTCTTTGCAGAATACTTTCATCTTGGCATTACTTAAACTGTTATTTTTCTTTTATCTTTCCCGAGCATTGTTAGAAAATTGCAGTGGTTATGAATCCTTCAGTATGGCTATGGCTTTTTAACCTGAAAATGCCAAGGTGCAATCACCATTACCTGAATAGGCCTGCTCATGGCAGCTATTACAAGAGGTGAAATAAATGCCAGTGTCATGTAGCAATGTGCTGACTTATCACTGCAGATTTGTCAGTAATCTTCACAACATTAGAAATATAATATTTTACTATTTCTAGTGTTTAAACACTTGTTTTATTCTCAGACTTCCTTGACCAAAGAAAAAAATTAAAATGGCATTTCAAGAAATTGCTAGTAACCTTCAATTGCAAGAAGATGTTTTGTAGAGACTACTGCCTGGAAGCAAATGCAACAACACAACTCCTATTTATTCACACTGCTAGGCAGCTCCTGAGTCCTGCTCTGGAGCGATCTAACCAGCTCCCTCTGGGACCAAACCTGGGAGAGCTGTGGGGTAAAGATCTTCAAAAATCACACCATATAAGTGGTAGGGCTGAGACTGACCGAGTTTATCCTACTGCCCTTGGCATAGTCCTCTCAATCTCTGCCAACAGCCCTTTCATGCTTATTTGCCCTCACACTATTACTCTAGGGAGTGCTAACCATTCCAGCATCACATCATAAAAAAAAACAGTATTTTGAGATATTAGGTAACATCCAGCCGTGCATGGAAGATGCATGGCAAATTGAAACTATGCAGAAGTTTCTGTCCATAGACAAGTTGCCCAAGACCTTCATGAGTTTGCTGGCACATATGTTTTCTGCCTCATTGTATGCAGCTTCCTACAGCACTGAGCAGAGCTGCTCTAGTTAAAAGATGAAGGCCGCTACACCAGAGCTTTTGAGGACTATACAGTCAAACATAGAGCAGTATTGAAATAGCAGCACTCATCTTTTGTAAGGAGAAACTCAGCTGCTTGGCTAACAACTCTGCTGCCTGAATTGCTTCAGTTCCAGCTTAAAGCTGTTCAGCTCCCCACATGTTTGTGACCCTCCTGGAACATGGGGTACATTCACATGCTCCACCAGGCACTGCCTCTCTGAGGCAATCCCTGCCTGCCCCAGCTGGACCTGCTTTGAGCAGGGGGTTTGGCTCGGGTATCTTATGTGGTCCCTCCCAGCCTCAGTGATGCTGTGATTTCAGATCAGTGCTCTAGCAGCAGCTCAGTTCACAGACACTGTGGTGGTTGGTCAAGAATGCTAGGGGTGTTTCTTTCTCAGTTAGTCTTCGCAGCCACCAAATCCAGCAAGTACATGCAGAGGGAGGCCCCCAGGCAGAGTCTCTGTCCCATTCGCATAGCTGCGGACACCACTGTTCTTTTTTCAGATGTGACCAGAAGGGAGGCTATAATATGTACCCCAGACAGGCACACACACATATGTGAGGAGCACAGTAACATAGCTGCCACAGTCTATCTGTCTTTAACAGCATTCAGATACCACCACCAGAACTCACAGAAAAACCATAAGTAGAGAAATACAGAGCCCAGTGCTGTTCTTCCTCTCTGGCTGATGAGGATGGGAGTTCATTTGTGGAATCACACACAGTGTCACCATCTAGTCTTAGAAGCACACTCATATTCATGGATCCCTCAGGTAACATCAGTGTGTCTAATACCCATGCCCAGACCCTGGTCCCACTTACTCAATATACTGGTCTCTTGCACATTGCCTAGTCTAGCTTAATGTTCACCAGCAAAGCAGATGCATGCACACACACACACTGTCATGTTACAATCACCACAGCAGACACATATCCCTCAAATCCTGTCACAGCCTGTCATAGATATTAGCCTGCCTAATATCTATGCTTGGACCTGGGGCTCACTTATGGCCCATTGGCTCTGACCTTGGAAACACATATGGTATTAGATTCACTGGAGGGAAATAACCACACTTAGCTCTTTCTGTTTCCTGGCATTTAGATCCCTCACATATGCACATACATTGATGTCCTTTCAGTCACTGAGCACAGAGCTACAGGCCCTGTGGCTTGAGGTCTTTTCTCCAGTTGCAGGCATGCAGAGCTCTCTTGCATACAGCTCTCTCCAGACAGTGACATATAGACCTTACAGCACACACTCATAGGTAGAGAATGGGTTTACACAAGGAAAATTGTTAAGAAAAAATATTTTGTAGGAAGGTTGGCTAAACTAAGGAGATCATGCACAGAGCTCAGTCAGACTGGCAGACTGACCCCTTTTCTTATTCTTTTCTCCAATTTTTCTAGTTTATGACTCCTGGATCCACCCTGGAGCCAATTTCTCTGCCTTCAGCCTTTCCCTTAGGCTTTCCATAACAAGTTTTGTGAAGTCCACAGGGCCCCTCAAGTATTTCCTAATACTCAGCCTGGTTTCCACCTTCTTATCAGTTACAAGATTCAGGCTGACCCTCTTCAAGACTGTGCCTAAATAGCTTTTCAGTGGCCTATCACCCACTATCTGAGGGTGTTCTGGTTTTTGTTACTATCTCCATTATCACCTACCTGTCAGATTTGTGTATCTGTGTGTTCAATTTATCATCTTTCTTGTTATTTGTTATTTAATTTATAATGAATATTTATTAGCCGGGTAACTTAGTGAAACATTCTCTCAAATTTCCTGTACCCTTACAATGATCATAAACCTGAAATGTCTGCAAGTGAAGTCCAGGATGCATTATGTGATATAATGGGGGGGTTTCTGTATGTGTCCTTTGATTTCTAACATGTGCATGGTATATTTTTGCTACTTTGAATTGTTGTATTCTGTGCTTTGTGAGGACAGGATGGACCCACTGTATGACCTCTCCAGAATCTGCTGTGACAATGAGCAAACAAGCTTCTATAGCCACATAACCATAAATAGAAAACTTTGTGTTTGTCTGTCTTCTCTGCTCCACGTCCGACTGTGGTAGCAGTTTCAGACTGGACATACAAAAGCTTAAAGACCCAGTCCTGCAACAACTGGTCTATAAGGAAGGGCAATAATAACCTCACATGCTGTGCTAAAGAGGCATCTCGATGAGTAGGCAGAGAGCTCTTTTTGATGTCATACAGAGAAGATATCCCTTAAAGTGCAATGCAATATGAACATAGCTTTTCTCTCTAAAGTGCTTTGAACAATATAGAAATGAACGAAACTACACAGCCTGTCCTGAGGGACAGGGAAAACTCTCAGTGCTGAATACTGTCAGCACCATAGACACAGGAATATTGTATTTACAATGGTGAAGAACAAAGCAATATCCTTATGATTTTCTTCTTTTTTTTTTTTTTTTTTTAAGAATCCAGCAGATCATATACCTTTCTCTTGATCATATTGAGACACGGCACAGAAATAAAAATGCTCTGTGTAGGTGGAAAATAAAGAAAACTAGAAGAAATAATACCCTTATTATTTTCGGTGCTGAATTGCAATACCACACTACTTTTATTACAAGGTGATTTAACTAAGTATAATACTCCCAGTTGTCTTATTTTCCTGTTAGCAGTTTGTTTCTATCCACGGCTGAAGTAACTCTTCAAGATTCTACAAGAGTGACATAGGGAAAATTCTGCTAGTCAGCAGTGACTGCTAATGGGAGAAACACTAAGGAGCTATTCCTCTTCATCCACACTTTGTTACCTAGGATATAAACCAACATTTCCTGGTGAAAAGGAGCAGATGAAAAACAAAAGAGAGAGTCAGGGCACGGCTGAGAGGGTTGTTCACACTCTCCACAATGTTTTCAGCGCTAAAACATGAGCGTGAAGTTACCTTAATGTCTGTGATTAGGCAAATCAGCTTTCAGACACTTTCCAAATTAAGTATAAGGTATCAAAGTGCTTGCATTTCCACTAGCCTTGGATTAGCACTTGGGTTGTGCTGTGGTATGGCTGTGATCCAAAAGTTAAGGCTCTAAAACAAATGTATGTGGTTAATACCAGCTTGCTTTCTTTGAGTTAAAACAGAAGGCTTCTCTGCAGCAATCTCTGCCATAGAAGCAGACCTGGATTTACTTGGACTTAGAGCAGATGGGACTCTAGTTCCCTCCAGCTACTGCAGAGCACATTCCCGTGTCCACTTCCTTTCCCTCTGTCCTTCCCTCTCCTCTGCCACCTGTACACTGGAACTGCCTGCCTGTAATTTATGAAATCTGATCCCATGGGAATCAACATTTTTGCCACTGATTTCAATCTGTTCCACAGGCATTCTGTGTCTTTTTCTGACACAAACTTTTCAGGATCATATTTCTGAGCCACAGCAGCAGGTACCCTTGTGTGCTGTTTGATGAAACAAGCAAGACAAAAAAGTCTGTGTACTCATGCAGGTATATGTGTGTGTGAAAAGAGAGACACAGGCATTTTTGTTTGCATGTGGTCTGTACAAGAACTTGCTTTTAGCCACGAACATCTCCAAATATCCCTAAGTTCTCTAGTACCAAAAATGGAGATGTAACTTTAGTTTGAAACAGAACGCACTAGTTTGAACATATCTTCAACTTTCATAAATCTTTTAGCTAAATGTAAAATCAAAATATCACTTTTCATACTATCATGACAATGCCTGGTTCTCCCATATCTTTGTTTTTCAGTGATATTAGCTTAAAAAAAAAAAAAAAAAAAAAAAAAAAAAAGAGGAATCATGAAAGTAAGTTATCTTTTTTAATACCACATCTGAAGAGGACTGTTTAAAATTCACTGTTTGGAGAGAGCACTTTGATTTGTGGCACTGTTTCAGACTTTCATATTCACAAATTGAGTGCAAAATTATGCTCTTCCTTTTGCAGGGCTGTATTCTCTTAACCTCTGACCCACCAACATGAATAATGTTAATTTAATGGAAAATCCAAATACAATTCCACTTTAGCTACCTGAAATGTATATGCATTTTCCCGTGCTATTTAACAAAAGGCTAAAACAATTTCAGAGATAAGGTAATTAGTGAAATGACACAGCCCTTTTAAGTGAAACCATTTCAGAACAGTTCTGTACCCTACTGGGAAAGAGACAGATGTGCCTTACAGTGCACATCCTGCGGTTAGATATGGCCTTCATTCCCAAGGCCACTTATCCTACCTTGATGAACTCAAGACTCAAGTCCACAATCAATTAAGACTTTGAACAGATATATTATGTGCGCAAGTTGTCCTGTTGTTTTCAGCACTTCCATTCTGTAAAAATGAGAAACAATGCTGCTATTCCCTGTGACAGCATAAAGATGTCCCTTAAGGTTTATAAAGATGAATTCATTACGCATTTGAATATCTTAGCAACAAGTGCACACAAAAAAAATACCAAAAACCCATGAAGTCATTATTATTACTGTCAGAGAGGGATTTGGATGTGATTCAGTAAACAAAGCATGCAGCCACATGCTGAATGAGTATAAAAAGACTTATAGGACAGCTGGATCCTCACTTGAGAACCATCTATTCTGTGATTCAAGGACCTAATTCAAAGTCAGTGATTGCCACAAAAAGGTTCCAGCTAACAGCAGTCAGCTATGGACTAGCTCTTGGCAAGGCAGGTATCTCTTCTAAAATTATCAGAAAACCATGTCTTAAGACTTACAACACATAGTCACCCAGGCAGGAAGGATCCTGGAATCACAGAATAATCTGGGTTGGAAGGGGCCACTGGAGGTCTGTAACCTAACCTCCTGCTCAAAGCAGGGCCAACTTCAACGCTATAACAGGTTGCTCAGGATCTGATTCTCTTGATACTTTAAAATCAACACTATCTTTTCAAAGCTACTGGGCACCCTATTCCAGTGCCCAATCACTCTTGCTGTGAAACCTGCATAAGGAATTCTCCTTCAGACACTTTTTAGCTTTGTGGTATTAGATTTCGCAGGTATGCTTTTAGAATAGTTAGTTTTGCAAGTTCATATCCAAGTTCATACACATATAAGGGAAACATCTTTGAGATGGAGTTGCATTTCACACAAAGCTTTTAGTGTCCATTCTTCATTGGCGAGCTCAATAACGAGTGTTACATCAACCATAAAATTAGGATTTAAGCAGGAAATATTCATGTTTTGTATTCAGCAGTACTTTTGGTGCTCCAAGCTTTTGTGCCTTACTGTGTTAAAAGATTCTTTGCCCAAGAGATAGGAGTAGTATGTATCCTCCAAGCAATCACTGACGTAATGGAGAAACTCTTTACAAGGACCCTTTGTTCTTTAATGAAAAAAAGGAAGGTTTTCTTATGCTAGGACACTAGAGAGGTGATATTAATTTAATAGCACATAAGGATAAAAACTTCATGGGGAAGAAAGACAGCTCTGGGATTTAGCTTTTCTGACATTTAAGTGTCCCTAATGTCACCGGGTGGTGCAGCACCCGTGGTGACACACTTCTGCCTTTTCAGAAGAGAGCTGTAGTCTGCCTTCAATGTACACACAAAACAACAGTGCCTGTTTTCCTCCTACAGAATATATTTTATAGATTTATATTCTTGTTATTATAAAAAAAGTTCATTTATTGTTTTTTGTTTGATTCTAATTAAGTTTAATTTCCTTTTTTGTTTTCCATTGTAATGCTTACCCATGATCCTCAGCAAAAGTTGTTAGTCATTTTAAAAAAACAGACTTGATCTAAGGACTGTAACCAGCACATAGTATTAGGCAGTTTGCATAAAGTCTCATTTTCTGGGGTGTTTGCTTTTTGTGGACCATTTCATTATCATGCAAATAGAGTTGGGCCATTTTGCAGACAATCTAATTGTTAGCATAATACGTCCTCATTATTTGTATAGTGCAGCTGTTTGCATTAGTCATTATCAAGTGTAACAAAACCCCATATAACAGCATGAGTTTCGAGAAATGGAGGCTACATTTTTTTTACCAAAAGCTGTACATACTGGGTACCAGCTCCAGCCTAGAATCACTGACAAACCTCAGCAAGCCTAAGCTGCACACCTCTTCTGGAATCTGTGTCGATAGGAGCAACATCAGTTTCTTAGCCCCTACATTTAAAGTCTTCTTCCCCCAGTGCTTTCATTTTTGAGCAAGCTTTAGCTCTTAAGCCTGGAAGACAGTATTATGCTATGCCTACATTGTTGCAGCAAGGGAATTAAGATAAATAAAGCACTACTAAAATAGCAAATGGAAACTAAATTGATCTCCTTTTAGCTAGCAATCGGAATGCAAAAGCTTAAACTTTCATCTTGTTTCCAAACAGTAAATCTCATCTTTTCAGAAAATGCTGCCAATTTAGTACTGTTGAACTTTGGAATACAGCCATCAACACATAAACACATTTGCACATTATTTTGGTTGGCTTTTGCTAAAGCCATATGCTGGGGTTTTTTTAATTAAAAAGACACCTCACAAAAACTTCCAGTGTTCACACAGAGTAAAACACCTTTCAAGGTTCTAAAATATCAACAAAATATTAAAATAGAAAGAATAGCTGTCTGCTCTCCCCCAGTGCAAGTAATGCTTGCAGAATGAATTTTAACAGCCATTTTCACTTGTTTATGAAGACACTTTTCAGTTGTTTGTGTTGTGACAATCAAGGTTTTGATACAAAAAAGGACTGGTCATTTCTAGATCACATTGACAGGAAACAAGCAGTCGATGTTCCTTTGTCAGTCACCAAGGCTGTAACCTTTATCTAGGTAGCACAGAGTGGCAAAGCAGCGAACGATCAAGGGTTATTTTTTATTTTCTGACAATATGCAAATTTATTTGATGTAATTGAGTAGATCAAATCTGAAATATCAGAAGAGGGTTTATATTTTCTTACAGTCTGCTTCAAGCTGAAAAATGCAGATTGTAAATATATATGTTGTGCTAACAAGGAATAGATTAGATTACAAGTACCATTGTACCTCAAACACGAAGGAATTTGTTTTCTTGTCTCCTTTCACTTTAGCCACTAAATTTTATTCAACAATATTGGATGCTGTGTGTGGATTTGCCTCTTCTAGTCATTAGGAAGTGATCAATCACTGTCAACTGTATATGTAACTGCAGCATATTGAGCGGCTGTCACTAGTGCCACTGTTTTTCAGCCAGAAGAATGGGCAGCCCAGTTTCCATTGCCTTTGTTGCACAAATGCATTTAAACCAAATTTTCCAGTCTTCTAAGAACTTCCAGTTTGCCATGCTCTTAGTTTTCTGGAAAAGGCTCAAAAACGTTTTCTTGAATCAAACCAAATGTGTCTATTCCCTGAATAGGACAGAGAGAAGGAACAGATGAATGCGTGGCCCAGTGATGTGGTGGGACTCCATTTAAAGGCCTCACTTCCAGCAGCAGCTCTATCGCTGATAGTGCTGGAGAGCTTGCAAGGAACCATGGCCCTGTTGCCTCCCTGGGGAGGGTGGATGGAGGAACCCTTTCTCCTTAGGCTTCCTGCTAAACACTTTCATGCTTCAATATACATTGATGACTTTAGTTATAAAGAGTGCAGTAATGTCAACAAAATAATTTGTCACCTCCCCACTCTTACCAAGAGTAATGCACAGCCTAGTAGTAATGGCAATCCCAGTGAAAGTGGAAGATAGGACCTGGTTTGATTCATTTGGTTAATAGATACAGATCAATTTGACAGTTATGACCAGGAGATCTTCAGATCTTAACCAGTGGTTAATAAGGGGAGGCAGACTAAATATACATGAACATCATCAGCTATTGCTCCTTTTATTTTTATTACTAAGGCTCTGTGCTTTCCTTTCCTTATATTTGTTGTTGCATTTATTACAAATGCCTGAATTGGTAAAAAAATGTTTTAATTTTGGTTCAGCCCAGACAATACATGCTCTTGTTTTTTCAGTAGCAAGGACACATCATTATGTCATCTACTCTTACAATCCCAATAGCATGATGTACACTTACTTTACAAAATTTTAATATTGTAAATTGTAATCTAATCCTAGGATTGAATATATAGTTTTTGTCTGCCTGTAAACTCTTTCAGTTTTATACTTACAACACTTTCAATATATTCTTCTGCCAATAGGTAAATTACAACCTGTCAAAGGTATCATGATCTTTGGCAACATCTTTCTCCCCCCTCTTTTCTTTGTCATCTATAATAAGCACGTGTGAAGCTTCTGGTTGATCTCTGATTGAGTTGATCTCACTCCTGTCCCACAGTTTTTCCTGCTTTTCCAGATGAAGAGATTAGGGGTTGGGGTAAGCAACAGAAGTAGTGTGACTCAAAGTCCTCTAATGAACCGCACAAACTTGTACAAGTTTCAGCACTTAATCTAACAGCCTTATGGATGTAGCTTGCTATGAAGTGAGAAAGAATGTCTCTGGTCCATACAGATCAGTGCTGACTCTCCTGAGTGTTAATCAATGATTATTCAAAGTGGAGATTTATGTCTATATCAAACCTTGTCAGCATAGAAATCTAGATGTTTGGGGGAGCAACAGATGTACTGACAAGAGCATATGTGCTAAAGAGTTTTGCATTATTAGTGTGAGCAGTACTTCAGTGTTTGCTCTTTTCTCCTTTGCAGGGACTTCTATATACCCTTTTCTCCCTCCTGCTAGTGATGGAAATACTTGTAGCCTCCTAACCTAGTCCCAACTTGTGGTTGGGTTTGGATGCGAGTCAGTTTCTAGAGAACAATGGCAGCTGGAACCAGTGAGAGGCTTCAGGCTGCTATGGCTTGCCTCTGCACTAGTTGACACCTTTGTACTATCAAAGCTGCTACCTCACCTTCACAGTATTCAGTTCAGCCTTGGCTCAAAGCTGGCAGTGTTTCTCCAATTACCCCTCTGAGCTTTCTATAGAAATACTGACTGATTTCAGTGGTTTTATGTATGAGAGAGAGCTTGAAACTGACTTGTCTGATTCATCAGGCAGAGGCACTGCCTTTTCTGCTAGAGAAACTAGAAAATGGATAGATTTTTTCCTGTTCAAACAGTGATTATTGTTCAGTGTGCTTAGGCAAGTAGCTCTGCACTTTGCTCAGCTCCACGAAGAGTACAGTGGCAATCTGCAAGAAATACCAGTCTAAAAACAATTGAATGAGCACTGCAGGAACAGGAGATCTTGATGGAATGGAGAAACAGACTGAAAAAAAATGCAATGAAATTACATCCAGATGCAATTAAACAACTGCACATGTACATGGTAAATAGAAAAGGATCTAAAGGTTATTGTACTAAAAAGCCAGCCAGTTCCCATTGTGGAAGAGGCAAACATACACATAGGAGTACATTCCACAAGAACAGTAAGTAGTCCTCATGTTCTGTTTGGTAAGATGTTAGCCAGAACAATGTTCATGTTGCAGTGCTTTTTTTTCATGAAAGGTCTTCTCTGAGCAAGAGGGAGACCAATCAGAACAAAGTCTAGAACTTGCTTTGTTAAGCCTGATGAAGGAAAGACAAAGGCGAAGAGGACTACAGTTTGCAAATGCATAAGATGTTGTTGTTAAAAAAGAAGGAAATATTATCTCCCATGACGATGTGATTAGTTGAACAACGTAGGAGTCTAATATTGTTTTAAACTGGGTTAGAGTTAATTGTCTTCCTAGCAGGTGATACAGTGCTGTGGTTTATATTATTATGAGAATAATGTTGATAATGCACTAATGTTTTAATTGTTGCTGATCAGGGCTTACCTTAAGTCAAAGACTTTTCAGCTTCTCATATTGCCCTGACAGCAAGGAGTCTGGCGGCGTACAAGAAGATGGGAGTGGGCACATCCAGGACAGCCAACCCCAATTGACCAAAGGGGTATTCCATACCATTTGATGTCATGCTGAACAACAAAACCGGGGGCAGTTGGCCAGGGAGTGGTGGCCTGCTGTTCAGGGTGTGACTGGACATTGATCAAGGGGTAGAGATCAAGAGCAACTGCAGTGTGCATCACTTGGTTTGTATATTGTGTTGTTGTTGTTTATTATTATTATTATTATTATTACTATTATTATTTTACCTTCCTGTTCTGTCCTATTAAACTGTTTTTATCTCACCCCACAAGTTTTACCTTTTTTCCGATTCGCTCCACCACTCCACAGGGGGAGAGTGGGCAGTTGGCTGTTCAGGGTTCACTGGGCTAAGATACAGCAAAGGAAGAAGCAAGCTGTATGGCAAGAAAAAATAACCCCTTCTTAAAGTAAGCACAAGGTGGAAGTGCTGGAGAAACTATGAAGCCACAAGAGCCCTATAAAACAAATGTCTCTTGTGAAATTTTTAGGGCATGACATAGCTGGTATCCATCTTGCCCAATTCTATCTGTCAAAATGGATTCACCATTCAGTTTATCATCTGAGAAGTCCTCACAGTCAGTGGAGGCAGGACAATTTATCTTATCCTAGATGAGGTATCTAGAATAGGCAGCATAAAAGGGTCTCCCTTAGTTAAAGTGAAAGGGGTCTGGAGGCACCCTACAGTTTGGGTGGTGGGACTAGCTTCTATGGTATTTTTTTAATGGTTGTAAACTGAAGGAAATGTGTGACACTTTAAAAAGCATTATATCCTGCTTATTAAAAATATATACATCTTTATAACTATGGCTGTGACATATGGAAAAGTTGCTAAATTTTACCATGGGTGAATGGAAAAAAGGCATGAAACTATGGTGTTAATCAGTTATTGTCCATTTAGATGATGGTTCACCAACTTATCAAAATAACTGAAGAGCTCCTGAGTTTTCAAAATCTTCAGCATACAGCTTTGTCTGAAAGACTTAGTTGTAACAGCAATGTTTCATTACATGTTAGTTGGTCCTGTTTCTTTAGAAGGCTTGTGCAAGTAGAGAGTAGAGCTCCGGTGGAACCATTGTGACTATCTACACACCAAAGCAAATCAATAGTTTAAGAGAACAAGCACTCCATGAAAAGATACTAAGTCATGTATTCATAGTCACTTGTAAAGTTTATCTGCATTGAAAGATGCAAGCATCTTTGAATAGTTTATTTTCCATGACTGATTTGATTGCCTTCAATAATTAGTGCAGGATAAACTCAACACAATAAGAGAGAGATTGTATGGAAGAGCATGGATTCTGAGCAAGAAACAGAAAATCCAGAAACAATTTTCTCACTGTGAGCTGACTTTGTAATGTTGGTGTAAATGTAGCGACAGTATCTTAACAAATGCTCACATTAAGTAACTTCCATTCAAAAGTATTTCAGAGAGGAAATTAAACCAGGGCATGTTAAACATGATATGACTATTGTATATAAATCTTCTTACCTTGGAGAAATATAAACACTTTAGAAAGAAATGGCCAGGTGATCCTTCTACTGGCATCATGCTAATTATTACTGATGGCCTCACTGGGAGCAAATCTGGACCCCAGATAAGAGGGAAAAAACATAAATAATAGACCACAAGTGCCATTTTGCTTTACTCTCCCCAAGCCAAGCTGCTCAAACAAGTTTGCAGACCAACAGGTACAGAGCATGTTAATGAGTGATGAATCCATCCAGCAGTTACCTTTATATCCCATTTCAGGTTAATATCATAGAAAATTTCTCTTTTACCAGTAGTAAATTCACACATGGCTGATGTGGGACTAGAGAGAATAAGTACTAACTTCCAAACTGCCAGTGCAGAGGAGCTATAAGCTGTCAACTCTCCTTCATGTCATCCAGCTAAAAGAAGAAAACCTTTGAAACCACTGAAGCTTTGATTAAAGCATTGATCTAAACCAGTAGAAATAGAAGATGAATTAAGTGTACCTGAAAATAATTAGTTTAGAACTCACTTGATAGTCACACAGCTAAACTGGAAAGAGACGCTTTCTTTATTGTAGAAGTGAAACAGAAAATTAGATTTCACCCGGGCATTAAAACTTACAGATTCTAATCCAGGAAAACATATGCTTACAAAATTGGCCATGGGTATAGTAACTGATCTTGGACAACTGCAGCATAATTGGCTGTCATCCCATGAGGACTTTGTCCTAAAGTTACAAGTAAAAACCTACTAGACCAGTGAATTGCAAAAATGTCATTAGGGCTCATATTTTTGGTGATAGAGTTACTGCAAGATTACATCTAAAATGGGAGAGGATATATACCTTACGTAATGGCATAAAAACTGCCTGGGATGGTGAACCTCTAAAAAATTGGAAGGGACATTGTCCTTGGAAAGTCACTGTGGAAATTTTGGGATAAATCAAGATGAAGTGGACTTTTTTTTTTTTTTTGGTGGGGGGGGGGGGAGGAAGGGGGGTGGAGAGAAGGGAAAAAATCAAATCATAACATAAAATGACTTACTGTGGTGACTTGACCCTGGCTGGACACCAAGGACCCAGCAAAGCCTCCCTATCGCTGCCTTCCTCAACTGGACAGGGGAGAGAAAATGTAACAAAAGCCTCCATGAGATCTATCTATGAGATTCTATCACAGGCAAAACAAACTTGACTTAGGGAATTTATCATCAATCAAATCAGAATAAATAATGAGAAACAAAAAAACCTTTAAAATACCTTCTGCCCACCCTTCCCTTTTTCCTGGCCTCAACTCTACTCTTGATTTTCTCTACCTCCTCCCCACCAGTCATGCAAGGGGATGGAGAATGAGGGTTGCAGTTGGTTGGTCCTACATTGTTTCTGCTGCTCTTTCTTTCTCGGGGGAGGACTCCTCATGCTCTTTGCCTGATCCAGCCTGGGGTTCCTCCTACTGCAGACAGTCCTCCACCAACTTCTCTAATGTGAGTCCTTCCCATGGGCTGCAGTTCTTCATGTACTGCTCCAGCGTGGGTCCCTTCCATGGGTGCAGTCCTTCAGGAACAGACTGCTCCAGTGTGGGTCCCCCACAGGGTCACAAGTCTTGCATCAAATCTGCCCCAGCTTGGGCTCCTCTCTCCATGGGCCACAGGTCCTGCCAGGATCCTGCTCCACTGCAGGCTTCCCATGGGGTCGCAGCCTCCTTTGAGCATCCCCCTGCTCTGGTGTGGGGTCCTCCATGGGCTGCAGGTGGAGATCTGCTCCACCATGGACTTCCGTGGGCTACAAGTGGATATCTGCTCTGCCATGGACTTCCTTGGGCTTCAGGAGGACATCTGTTCCACTGTGGACCTCCACAGGCTGTAGGGGCACAGCTGCCTCACTATCTTCTTCACCACAGGCGGCAGAGGTATCTCTGCTCCAGTGTCTGGAGCACCTCCTCCCCTCCTTCTGCACTGACCTTGGTGTTTGCAGAGCTGCTTGTCTCACACATTCTCACTAGTCTCTACAGGTGCAGTTGCTCCTGTGCAGTAACTTTTTCTCCTTCTTAGCTTTGTCATCCCGAAGGTTCTGTCACCATCACTGATGGGCTCGGCCTTGGCCAGTGGTGGATCTGTCTTGGAGCTGACTGGCACTGGCTGTTTCTGACATGGGGGAAGCTTCTGGCAGCTTCTCACAGAAGCCACCCTTGTAGCCTTCCCACCACCAAAACCTTGCCATGCAAACCAAAGGTGGGCTAAGTGTGTCATAGTATCAGCATCCAAAGATAATTGTATGACCTACATTCCCAGAAGGTATTAACATCAATTCCAAATATTCATGTAACACTACAGAGGCTACTGTTGTCTCTTATGTTCTTATTTTAATACATTTGCCAGGTAATTTTTAGGTGCTATTTTGTATGTATAAGAATATTTGTGCAAAACATGTAAGACTACCACAAATTGTAGCATATTCTCTACTTTGACTCTTGACTTACAATTAGTATCTTTTCTGTGTATTGTGGTGTGTTATTTCCATGCCTTGAAGACCTGAAGGTGGAATGGTGTCCAGTTGTGGATAATTGTCAAGATTCTTGCATTTCTAGCTCAGTAAAGCTGTTAGAGGTTGAGAAGGTCATGTCAATGTCTACTAAGTGACAGTTCTGTGGTCTGCTCCCCTACATTCACACAGGAAAAATAAATCCTATTGCAAATTCAGTAGCCAGTATTCCTTGATAATAATTTGGGTGACCTGAAAGCTCAGGTTATACATGAAACAGGATTTTGATCTTACAGCAAGTAAATCCCTAATCCATTCCAGGATCTCTTCATCTGAACAATGACTAGACTTCTGAAAACATATATCTTGAATAATTAGGAGTCATGATTGTGTTTGTTGCTGCAATTTTTGTGATTGCTATCCAAGCTGTATTGCTACAAAACAAACAATTCTGTAAAGCAGTCCAGGCGTCTTCTAAAAGTATGTACCACATCAAAACTTTAATCAATCCAAGTATCTATAGAAATGCTATGTTCGTGTTGCTTATGTTAGTGGTGGATGGTTTATCTTGGCCGTGATTTCGATTTTGCTGTCATCTGGCTGTATTCTTACTGCAGACAGAAGGGGTTCCATGTGATTTACTCACATTTCTTCAGGGTGGATAATATCTTGATTGAACTTTACATAGTCTCTTTGGGTCTTTGCCATCACTTAAATTTCTAGAACTGTTTTGCCTGAGTTGACGTTGGTTTTATCACACCATCACGTCTTTAATATACAGTATCTCCAAAAGCTTTGTTGGGTTTTTTTTTTTGCTGAAACTTTTCATTAATGGAAAATATTAAAAAAAGCTTACAACACTTTGGTGCATACTTGAGATAATTTCTTGTCTAAACCAAACCGCATATATCTGACTTTGTTATCCATAAGAATATTTTTAACTGCCAATTTGGCTCTAAATATATGTTGATCCAGAAACAGAAAAATTCCAAATCAGAACAGCCTTCATAAAAACAAATGTTAAAAATGTAATCTCTGTAAGTATAACAGCCGCTAAAAACCTAAGACTGATAATAAACCCTAATGCCTAAACAAAGTCAACAGTAACCCTAAGCCTTAAACCTAACCCTAATCCTAAAATTAAACAAAACCCTAAACATGACTCTAACCCAAACCCTAAATTTAACCCAGGTTTAAACCTAACCTTAATAATATTCACAAAAGACTAAGACAAAATCTAAGCCTAAAGCATAGCAGCTTTACCCCAATCCTAAATTCTAACCTTCAAAGTTATCACTAACCCTAACCCAAGCATAATGCTAAAGCCAAATCTTAACCTGAACCAAATTATTGAACCCTAGCCAAACACCTAAATCTGAACCCTAACAGTAAACCATTACTCCAGCCATAAATGCCCCTAACTCAAACCCTGAACTCTAAACATAAAGGTAAAGCATAGCACAGATTTCTGGCTACAAGCATAGCCATAGCTTCTGAACTTGATCCTAATCTGAACTCTAGTTCTACTATGCCCAAACCAATAAACATAATTGTAAACACTAGTACTAAACCTAGCAATATTCCTTAGCCATACACTCTTATCCTCACCCTAACACTAAATCAAATCCTCAGCATCAAACTCAAACACAAAACCAAACCTAAACTTTTACACTGAACCCTAACATTAATGCTATCTCCAAATTTAGACTTAAGGGTTAAAGGCTAGGGGCTTCATTTTTGTTTGGGATTAGGGATTTATGGTTTTAATAGTGAGTTAAGTTTTGCTTAGGATAGGATTTTTAATGGGATTGATTGGAGTTTGTATTAGGGTTTGGACCTTGTGTTAGGGGTTGATTTAAGATTGGCATTACAGGGCAATTTTTCATGGCATAAGAGATACCAGAGAAAAATAAATTTTAAATTTAAATGTAAGGAGAATATTTAAAAAACAATGGTAAGAATATCTGGCACAGAAAATTTTCAGTCAGGTATTCCTGAGAAACTGTAGGGTAAAGAGCTGAACTAGTAACCCAGGTCTGTGACATTAAAACTGCCAGAAAGCCAGAATACAGAACACAGAACACTAATTTTTAATGATAGTGGGATCCAGCAGTTAAAGACTGATACATCTGATGCTTACACAGATAAATCAGTGGCAATCACGATAAAAAAGACAATAAGAGAAGTCATAGATAGGTGTCAGGCACTGGGGAAGTCAAGAAAAGTTTTGTAGAGTTACATTATGTATCATACATCTCTAAAAAGTATATAGTGTTAGAGAAGATGGACATCCTTTTCATAAAGCTTATTTAGACTTTCAAAAGACATTCAACAATGTTGGTCATCAAATGCTTTTCAAGGAATTATTCTATGATGGGATAAGAAGCAAGTCCTTCACATGACTGAATAACAATTGAAAGGTTGGAATTAATGATATTAAGTTTTCTGCATATATGGAAATTGCTAGTGGAATACAATGTGCTCACCTTTTTCATAAAAGATGTGGAAAATCTTGAGGGTTATTGAGGTGACAGAGTTTGACACCTTGAAGTATTTAAAGATATTAAAGACAGTGACTGAATGTGCAGGAAGGCCTTATATGACTGGTACAGAAGAGTGAAGGAGCAAAATTACGTTCAGTGTAAAATGGTTGTAAAAGGACATAGAAACAAACAATTCTAACTATATACAGAGTGATTGACTCTGCACATGCACTGAGTGGTATTCGTGTATTACCACTTAGGAAAAGGTCTTCAAAGCTCTTCAGAAAAAAAGCAGACTGTCAGACAACTCTGGAGATAAAATCAAATAAACCAGAAAACATTATAATAACAATGTACACGAGAAATGTGTACTCATTATTGGAGTGCTCTGTATAGCTCCAGTACCACCTCCTGAAAAAGGACAGAGTAGAATTCGAAAACAGAAAAGAATGAAAGGGGCAGCCAAACAACTGAAATAGCTTCAGTACAAAAGCAAATTAAATAGACTAGCATTCTTCAGTTTGATAGACAGACAGTGTTCAGTGTCTCTCCCAAGATAAGAATTAGGTGATACCAAACACAACCGGATTCGAAAGTGATATAAAGAAATTTAATATGTAGTTAAACTCTGGAAACATCTGGCTGTTGAATGTTATGGTAAAGCTGACACTACTTCAGCAAATGGCTGGCTGATTTATGGAAAAAAAGGTGATTATGTTATGAAATACAAAGACTTCTCTAACTCAGGAATCACAATTTACCAGAGACTAGGAGAACTATTTGCACTTACATATTTATGTCCACTGGCTACTGTTGAAGACAGGATGTTAGCCTAATTATAGCTTTGATTTAATCTGGAGTGGCATTTCTCAAATTTCAGGTTGACAGAATGGATGAGGAACCAGGGCAGAGTAGATGAATAAAAAGGAAATAAATAAGTGAATGAAAGCAATAGAAGAATGAAAAATAGGATGGACCATGGAACAGAGAATAGCGAAGGATGAAAAAGGAGGAGGAGACCAGTGACACAGAATTAAAAAGAGAATAAAAAACAGCAAACAATACCTTTAATCCTTCAACACTCACGAGCTCAGACTGAAACAAATGTAAAGAAGGACTGCTAGGGTAAATAGAAGAACAGAGCCATGTATTATCAGAAAAGACAAAAAAAAAAAAAAAAAGAAAAGGCAGTTGCACCAATATAACCGAAGATTCAGTCCAGACATGACTGTTTTACACAAATATGTTCAGATACATCAGGAGCATAGTCTGAAGGACAATGCTGTCATGAGAATGAATAAGTGTAAGGAAACCATGAATGGAAGTTTAGTCAGCAGAGCAGTGAGACTCTGAAACAGCCTATGAGTAGGAACAGTTGGGGCTGTTTGCAAACTTATCATTAAGTACTGTAACACATCAAAACAGCAGACAAGAATCAGTGAATCCAGTGGTCTATTACAACTTTAGGTACCATGTTTTAAATACCAGAAAAAAATTTACAGGAAAGTATTTCAGACTTGTGCCTATTTTATTTTTTTTCCTGGGATGTGTTTATGCATCTCTGTACAACATAACAGGAACAAAGAGATTCATAGAGCATAAAGCTTGCAGCTACCATTAAGTTATCTGCTCACATCTTCTTGAAAAGATTAAAGAGACTGATCTAAGCTAATTGTAAGTCATTTCCTCTAGCCCACAAATACTGCTTGTGTATCTCTTCTAAGTCTTGCCATTTTTTTCATCAGTCTTCTCAGAATATAGATACCAGATTCATTTGCACAATTTCAAGACCAGCCTTCTGTGCTGGAGTTTATATTTTGGAATCGTAGGTCTTTCAAAGACATATATATTAAGAAGTTGTACATTATTAACCTACAAAGTACAGCAAAAGACTGTTATATCAAAGTATCTTTGCTGTATGTATATTTTCCTGGCTCATTGAGTAATGATTTTGGAGAAACCACTGCAAAGATAAGGGGAATTACTGTGAATCATTACTGCAAATTAAATACATTCCCCAATGGAAATTTCCATATTCAAGAGACATGGAAATCTAAAGAGAGCTCGAATACAGGACACAGATACTGGCAATGAAACAAAGTCTGGAATGCAGACCTGACAAATCTTTATCAGCATGAGCCCAGTATTCTGACCAACTTGCTTTAGCTATTCCACACACTGAGGATTTAAAGT
This sequence comes from Lathamus discolor, assembly GCF_037157495.1. Classification (NCBI taxonomy): domain Eukaryota; kingdom Metazoa; phylum Chordata; class Aves; order Psittaciformes; family Psittacidae; genus Lathamus; species Lathamus discolor. The sequence continues at coordinate 86,924,389 of NC_088885.1, forward strand.
TTAATAGCAAATTTGCTTATTTGAACCTCTTTTTGTGTTACATGGGATTTTGATTTTACAGGGGGATACAGCAACATACTTAAATCACAACACAAATACAAGTAATCAGAGTACAGCAATTGCTTTTTTTGTTGTTGTTGTTTGATTTTTATACTCTCTGATGGTCACACCTTATGTTGGGTATTCTATTACAAGTTGTGTAACTGCTTCAATCTTTTTTGATTAACTGAGGGACAAACAGTTATACCCACTCTGGCATGGCAGGGACTACGAAGGAGTCCTCCATGTTGCGCAACTTAGCCTGACTCTACTTTCATAGGCCATGAGGCTGCCCTTGAAAGCTGTACCAACTTATGCCAAACTGCTATACCACAATCCAATGGAGCACAAGGAGACTTGTTTTTGGCTGGTAACATCTGAGCCTTTATGTATAACTTGCTAGGTGCTAGCAAAGAATATCGTAATAGCTGAGATTAGTACCAAAAAGCAAGCGGGAAAAGGATAGATTACTGGTGGAGGTGGCCCTGGTTTGAAAGTTATAAATAAAGTAATGAGAAGCTGAAAAAGGAAGGCTACCAGGAAAAAGATACACACTGCCTGAATGTATCTTTTTAGATTATGGAACTGCTGAAAAAGAGGCTGGAGAAATAATTAAAAGTCTTTGCCAACAGAATGAGGACAGGAGGTACTGGCAGACCTCTTCTGTTTCTCATATTTTTGTTCCTATGGTTCTGTCCAATACATTTATGTCACATGTGACTGTGTTAAATATAAACTGGAATGCAATGACAAAACCAGGTGTCTCTAATTGCATGAAATATATCATCACACTCATAATACATTATGAATATTTTGTGCAGAATTTCACATTCCAAATTACGTGAATGTTTTACAGAGTTATTAGCAAAACATGATTTTATTTAAAAGTTTGGTTTATTCTTCATCTTGCTGTATTTTTAGAGGAGCTGTTTATCTTATTTGTTGTTCAAATAAAATAGTGAAGTCAAATAGGGAGTAAATTCTGCATAATGGATAAAAACTTGTCTGGAAGAACATAACATGTTAAAATAGTAAGAGAAACTCAGACCAAAGATAGCTGAAATACTTTTTTCTCTAAATATGTTACTGTGGAAATAGATGTAATCCATATACCAGATGTTCAATTAAAAAAAAGAAAAGAAAAAATTCAATTCCTTGATGTTGATACTATTTCTGCTTTAGTAAATATGTGTTTTTTCTCTACTTGAATTGGGACAGATAGTCAAACAACTTCTTAAATATAGTAAACTAAACTATATAAATAAGCAAATATGCTTACATATAACTTAAAAACAAAATAACTAGATGACTACATAGTCCATTTCTAGATCATTATATGCCACAGGAACTTTAACATTTCACAAATGTGGCTCACACAATATCAAACTTGCTGAATGGGAACTGGGCTGAAGTTATTACGTCAGACTCAAAAGGATATTTTTGGTCTGTTGTGTAACAGACTCCACAGAAGAAATACAACTTAGTGATTTATTTGGTGTATTTAACAAGCTGGTAGAAATCTGCTATTACAGAATGCAGTGGAATCTTGAAAGCAAAGCAGTATTGAGCAGTGTTGGATATGTGGACTAATCTCGGTTCTTCTGCAGGACTGAGGTCCAATTCCAGAAAACAGGAGTTTCTGAATAGAAGGTACTACAGTGTTTGTAGCAATTAGCATACTAGGTTTCATATTTTTGTCCTGCTTACAGATTCTCTTTGCACTGGGCTAAGAAGCCTGAACAAACCAGCTCAAAGAGGGACCACCACAAAGGGTGAGAAACATCTTTTGGCAACAGTGGAGACTGCACCATGTCAAGTGGTTGCATAGCTATGGCTCAGTCTGTGACATTGCTTAATCAGATAACATTGCTTCTATTTACTAGATGACATAAGGAATTCATTACTGTGGCATAACATGAATACCAGCATGGAGATATGGCTCTGCATATAACCAGAATTCCAAATAAAGAAATTATGTGAGGTAAAGACATTAGAATACTTTTTGGTTCAGCATTAGACAATGTATTTCCTAATATCAGATCTGTATTAAAGTCTTAGTGCTTTGCCTTGCCAAATTCTGACTATTGAAGATAAACAGCACTGAATGTATATATATATATTTAGTAAGACACTGCCAAAATATTTCTTGCTAAGAAGCTTAATTACTGGGATCATGAAGGATGGTAATTTATATAGATCTGTCAAATAAGTAATGCCCAATTTGCTGCTTTCTGTATATGAATGACTTTCTTCTGTTGACTACATTTGCATTTGTTCACAGTGTAGAAGCTCTATGTTAGTATAGCAAGATTTTTTTGCTGTTATTTACCAGAATGTCAGCCCTTAATGATTCTTCTCTAGGAAACATGATATGAATTAGAGATATTCAAGTATCTTCACTGGTTCTTGCCTCTCCCTGTCTTTTTCATAGAAGATTTTCTGTGCTTTGAGTTTGTAATTCTGTGTAGAAAGAGCAAAGCCAAGCACTACAATAACATTTTTGGTAGCAATGGCTGCCCAATGAAATAAATTTCATATAGTCCTAGGATATTTCAAGAGCCTTTTGCAGATACTCTTATCTCCATCCTAGGCGTGGATCGACAAGCAGCTGTACTACAGATGAGGGAGCGGGAGTGGATAGACTATGAACAGTAGTGAGACTGAAAAACCCTTTGCTCACCGATAGTTTTGAGGTAATTTGGCACCTAAATGTGCTTCTTTTCTCTTCCTCTCCAGCAACATGCTTATTGTGATGTTATTAAGCATTAATATCTACAGTTCATGTCTGTTAGAAACTCTCTTGTTGGAAGCTAAGGTATGTTGCTAACTTCTGCATTGGTAGCAGGTAAAGAAAGCCATAGAAGAATCATTATAATCTTCCTTTAAAGTCTGTGCAAGAATTTGACTATACAGGTACTCTTCAGAACATCCCAACGGAGCTACACTTGTGACGGGGACCCCCCAGGAAAAAGCAGACGGTACAAGGACCAATGTGTTACATAGAAAGAGCTGTGGGAAATTGGGCCAGGGGATCAAAGCCATAAGTGTCTTTCACAGGATCACAGAATGGTTGGGGTGGAAGGAACCTCTGGAGATCATCTTGTCTAACCCCTGTGCTAAAACAGGTTCACATAGAGCAGGTTGCACAGGATTGTGTCCAGGCAGGTTTTGAGTATTTCAAAAAGAGACTCCACAACCATCCTGGTGATTCAGAGAAACCTCCAGGAACAAACTTGCCAACAAAGTTTTCAAGCTGACAAGCAGGTATTATTTATTTAGTCACTGGGAGATATGGGGGATAGCTCCTCCTAACTTGTGTCCCCATATTGCTACACAAGCCATCCTTCTATAGTCCCTGGGCATACATACATATTCATGAGGCTACATATGGATTACTTCATTCTCCAGAAAGTTCCCCGCATGCGTGCAGAATCGTAGTGGTGGTCTCTGAGGGTCGTTTACTTCTTCCAACAATCTTCGTCACTTCTGGCAGCCTTTGAAGCACACACAGTAGATGCTTATACCAGTTTAACTGGTTCATTAGCACCAGAGACATAATAATCCTCCTGTCTTCCTACTTACCAGTTAGTTTAACTGTAGCCCATCTTGGACACCTGCCATTCCCAGATACTCCTTATCCCTGTGTCCTGTTCTTCTAGACTGTTTTTCTTAAAACTACGTCAACTATAATGATTTATCTTGTACAAGAATTCTCAGTATGTTCTCTAGCTGTACTCTACTTTTCTTCTATGTATCATGCACCTCAGTAATTTTCCATTGCTACTGTTACAAAGCCATCAAACTTAACATTACTTAAAACTGATTCTAAAGGTTTATATATTCCATTTCGTAATTTTGCAGCCCCCCGTTTTCTCACTGGAGAGCCTGCTCCAGTGCTCTGTCATGCTTATACTAAAGGAGGTTTTCCCTCCTATCCAGATGGAACTTCTGGTGTTTCAGTTTGTGCTCATTGCCCGTTATCCTGTTGATGAATACCACTGAAGAGAGTTTGGCCTCATGCTCTTCACACCTTCTCTTAAGATACGCATTGATAAGATGCCCTCAAGTCTGGCCTTATTCAAAGACTGTGATGCACTATATTCCTGGTTGTCTTCAGGTTTCTGTGCCGGTCGTGGCTTGCATGGTCCAAAATTGTTTGTATTAAGTCTCTCTCCCTCGTATTCCTTTCCATCATATAATAAACACAATTTCCCCCCATCTGTCATAAATTTTCAGCTTACCACTTGTAATTCCGCCTTGACAGTCTCGTATCTCTGAGTGACATTAGATATGAGTCACTTGAATACGTCGTACCCAGCTTTATGAACTTCTCAGAGCCTGCATGTTGTGCTAATTTATGTCACTTTGGGTGACTGGATAGATGCATTTGCATCATTGCCTTGATGCACAGTGGTAGGCTGTGTCGTTTGCACAAGCAGTACTCTTGTCCATGAAGGCTATCAGCTCTGCCATTGTATCAGGTCTCCTTCAGTGCTCTAAGCTCCTCACATTGCGATGATTCTTCTGTCTGTTCTGCATAACAGTTTTCCACAGCATGTAAGTATTTTTCAAATAAACCACATTCAAAATATCAATTCAAATAACAATTACCACTTCAGCAGAATAAAGCCTCACAAAAAAAGCTCCAGAAACTAAAACACTGTCACATGAGCAACACCTGAGAAAATTCTCTCTTCATCCTAATTAGATAACAGAGAAAGGTTAGATCAAACTTTGTCATTTACCCAGTGCTCAGGTCCTTGAGCTCAACAATTTTTATAATGACTTGGCATTAAGTTACAACATTCCAATTACTTTGGTTAGTCTACTCAATTAGATAAAACATATGAGGACAATTAATGTGTTATTTCTCTTCAAGTGAAAATTTACATTTCTTTCATGAGGATTATTGCTTTTTTAGATTAAAATAACTTCTTGCTCGTGAAACTACAATATATGTTGTCTCAGATGACTAATTCAAGTTTCCCATCTTCTCTTCTTTTACTGACCTTTGCCTCACCTCTTTCTACGTTATGCCTGACATCCATCCACTATTGAAAAAGATTAATAATTTGAAGGAGCTTGGGTTTGTCAGCTCAGGAAGTAAGAAGTTTTTGCTGACTTAGCACAATGTATGCTGAGTTACAACTTTCAGATGCTTACTGGAATCAAGACAAATGAACAGAAGCACATTCTGAAAATTCGTCATTTTTCTAGGAAGCTACAGCCACGTAAGAAATTGTTTAGTATGCATAGAATGGCTAAAACTAATTTTTATATATTTGGTAAAGCTTAATAATCCATTGCTTCATAGAATAGTGTGACCACCTCTGGAATTAGGAAATATTTAAACATACTTTCAAGATGGATGTCAAATATGAAAACAGTAAAGCTTTCAACTTTGCCTAGTAGTGTCCCGTAACAGCACATTTTAGTAAGGGTTTATTGCCCTCAAAAGCGTTAGTGTCCACTCCACTAGAGACACTGTACTATGGAAATTACAATGAAGAGCACCATTGGACAAAACATGGGATAGCAATGAAACATTTGCTGACATAAAGATCCAATATGATAGACTATTTTTCTTGGCTGGAACTCCAAACCCACTACTTGCTTTATTGTACTTTTATATGTTTTTCTTTCTGAAAATGTATGCATTTTCCTTATATTTGTAGCTTTAGTTATACAGTTTGAGAAAATTCAGAGCATCTTGTTGGGGCATGATCTATTGCTTGTTTTTCTAGTTGCTTCCATAAATACAATTATAAATGTTTGTTAACTTTGCACCTTAACAAGAATTGTGACCAAATATCACAGTGCTGTACCAAATGAGCAAAACTCACCTGATGGGATGTAGTGGATTCTGATAGAAATGACACTTGCACATTCAATTTTAGCGCAAGCTACAATATGATGAGTAAAGAGGCAGAAGGTGGAAAAAGAAGTGAAACTGAAAGCCATTGTGTTGCCCATTTTATGCAATAATGAGACCATCTAAAGTTTAAAGGTGCTGGCTGAGCCAAGCTACCTGGATGAGTGCTTGTATCTCAGCAGAACCATTCCTCCTAGATGCTGTAGGAATGGCTAATTCACCATGAGGTCAGTAGTTATCAGACGTCAAGTCTCCTAATGTGGTCTTTAAACTTCTAAATAATCATCAATTAGAAATTGCTCTAAAGTCAGGAAAAAGTATACTGTGTCTCCAAGATCTACTGGGTTGTAGACTGTACTTTCCTAGAGTAACCGACTTTTTTGTACCACACTGTCTCTTTAAGCAATTAAATTAGTGTATTGTAACAGAAAAAGAGGGACACAAATCGGGCATATGCAACTAGTGCATGCAAAATCAGCATTGCTATGGTTGTGCTGTATCAAGATGGATTATCTCACTACCTTATGGCCAGAAGCCTGTATGTGATTTATGAAGCAGTTTGCTAACAGGTTGAGAAGAAAATATTTACAAAATGTGAGACCACAAACAAAAACATGCTGTAAAAATGGAATTCCTTTAAAGTGACCTTGTTTTAATTTTTATTATCATCTTGTTCTTAGGTACATTCACATGGAACTAGAATTTCAGTCTCTGCCCTTTAAATGGATGTTTATACACAGATAAACATCTGTGTAGTATTGTAAATTAGGCCATAACTACAATGATAGAAATGTCAAACATATGCATGCCTTAAATAAATCAAAATGCTAATAGCATTTTTTTTGTTGCTTCTTTTGTAGAAGAAAAAAAGTCATCTATTTCCTCAATTTACGTTGAGCTTCCAGTTTATCTGAGTGTAAACAGGTCTTCAGACTTATCAGTTGTGCTTGCATTTCCCTTCTGTTCTTCCACTCATATTGTAGGTTTAATCTAGATACTGACTAGATCTTGTTGCCCTCTGCCCAGTCCTACCACTCATTTCTCTAAACATATCTAAATATCCTCAGGGGTAGAGTGCTGGGGTAATTCTAACCCAGTTTCCCAGCACACAGCATTGGTTCAGCATCAGACGAACTTCTCTACAAGGCAGGAAATATGCAGTATGCTGTAGCAAAATCCATCCAGGATGCATCCAGTACTGCACAAATAACGGGGTTCCCAGCATCTGGAGTGATCTAAGATCTAGTTGCAATCTTGTCTTGGGTTTAGCAGTAGCAGTCAATTTTTCTCCTTCTTAGTAGCTGGTGCAGCGCTGTGGTTTTGACTTTCAGCCTGGGAACAGCGCTGATAACACTGATGTTTTCAGTTGTTGCTCAGTAATGTTTACTCTGACCAAGGACTTTGCAAGTCTCATGCTCTGCCAGGGAGGAGGGGAAGCCGGGAGGATGCAGAGACAGGACGCCTGACCCAAACTAGCCAAAGACTTTGTCCTGGGTTCAGCAGTAGCAGTCATTTTTCTCCTTCTTAGTAGCTGGTGCAGAGCTGTGTTTTGATTTTCAGCCTGGGAACAGAGCTGATAACACAAATGTTTTAGTCTGACCAAGGACTTTCTGAGCCTCATGCTCTGACAGGGGGGAGGGAAAGCCGGGAGGAAGCAGAGACAGGACACCTGACCCAAACTAGCCAAAGAGGTATTCCATACCACAGCATGTCATGCCAAGGATGTAACAGAGAGTTACCCTGAAGGGCTAGGACTGCAGGGTTGGACGAGGTATCGGTCAGTGCTCGGTCGGGTGGGGTTGGGCGACTTATCGGTCAGCTGGTGGTGAGGTGTTGTATTCTCTTCCCTTGTTATTTCCCTTATCATTATTATTATTGGTGGTAGCAGTAGTGGTTTGTGTTATACCTTAGTTACTAAATTGTTCTTATCTCAGCCTGTGGGAGTTGCATTCTTTTCGACTCTCCTCTCCATCCGTCCGGGAGTAGGGGGAGGACAAGAAGCAGGGGGAGTGAGAGAGCGACTGCGTGATTTATGGCTGACTTTTGTTTAAACCATGACAGACGTATTCCATACCACAGCATGTCATGCCCAGGGAGGTTACTGGGAGTTACCCGGCAGGGCACTCTCTTCTCGGCTGGGCTCATTTTGGCAGGTGGTGTCATATTCTCTTCCCTTGTTATTCCCTTATCGTTATTATCATTGGTGGTAGCAGTAGTGATTTGTGTTATACCTTAGTTACTGGGCTGTTCTTATCTCAATTTGTGGGAATTACATTCTTTCGATTCTCGTCCCCATCCCTCTGGGAGCGGGGGGCGAGGGGGAAGGAAAGAAGGGGGGGGGGAGTAGAAACTGTGTGGCTGACTGGGTTTAAACCACAACAGTTCTTTTGGCACCCAGTGTGGGGCACGAGGGGTTGAGATAACGACAGTTCTGATGAGAGTGTGTCTAATCATGCTTGTGATAAGCATTCATTGCTTTAGATTAATAGTCACTCATCACATTGCTGATTTTTTGGATCTCAAAGTTGTTCCTCTTGATGTCACAGTTTCAGTATATCGCACCTTACTTAGAGCTGGTATTTGCTGTGTTAGTGTTTTTCAGGTGTCGGGCTTGGGCTAAGGTTCTTGTCTCATTATACTTTATGGTAATGACTTGTAATACAACAGAATCATTGATCATGAAACTGATCTGGCTTATGCTCCCAGTGTGGTCACCACCTTTATACTTTAAGAGGTATATAATAGAAGTGCTTAGTAATTACACATCTTTTTTCTCCTTCTCAGCCGGTCAACCTGTGAAGGAGGCATTCTTTTATCCTCCCAGTCGTCCGTGTTCCCCCACCTGCCCAGACCTTTTACAGCATCATTTGAGAGTTTTGAAGTTTTTGAATGGCCTTTTAATACTGTTGAGACCTGTTTGCTGATTGTGATGGGGATCACCATGTCAGCATGCATACAGTGTGTGTTTTGCCCACAACCATTTTGTCTGATTTCAAGAGTTAAGCAGAGTCAGGTTTGGGTCTTGTCTGGGGTTAAACAACGATATAGGAGGACCAAGAGATTTTCCCCAAGGCTGGACAGCCATGAGTGGCAGGGTGTGTGGGATAGTATGGGCAAGTATCTAGGTCAGTGGGCCCCTCCAGTGCCTTGGAATTTCACCATCGAACAAGCGCAAAATCCAAAAAAATTAGTAAAACACTTACATGAGGTGTGTGGTCAGTCTGGCCATACCAGAGACGGACAAATCACGGCAACATGCTGGGGCTTGGCCTATGCTTACAGGGCTTTGTTCAACACTATCCAACACCTTCAAAAGAAAAAAATTGCCCCTGCATCTGAGAGCAAAGCAACAGTCAGCGCAGCTGCTCCAGCTCCAAGCACAGCAGCTACACCACCCCCAGGGACAAGTACAGTCAGTACCCAAACTTTGGCTGCAACAGATGGCACAGCTACCCCAGCAACAAGTACAACAGCTACTCAAACTTCTGCAACAGACAGTGCAGCTACTCCAGCCCAACACATACTCCCTTTTCTATGCTATCATCTTATTAAAATCTTATTAAAACAACTACTTTATTAAGATCAAGGCAGAACCTGCACTGTCTCTTACTTCCCTACCCTGCTGCAGAGCAGTTGCAATCTCTGCATGAGTGTTTGTGAAAATGGCTGTAAAAGCAGTTCCACTTTAGAAGAGTGCTTGTGAGTGGTCTTACTTACATCCCTCTTCTTTCCTGGTGTGCACTCAGTTAACAGTGATATCATCCATGTATGTTATTTTTAAGACTGACAAAAGAACAAATTTCAGTCTTAATTTGAATTTTCTAGTGATATGAGTCTTCTTTCCAGCCTCATGCTGAAAATAAACAGGGTCTTTATTCACTAGGACTGAAAGTAGAATTTAAAAACTCACATAATCTTCAGATAATTATTGGAGGGTTTTCCTTGTTTGCGATGACAGGAAACAGGAGGTGTCTAACTACAGTTCACAGCCCAGAACTGTCTCAAGTACTTAAACAATTAAAACAGTGTATACTGAGTTCCACAGTTTTATAAGGGCGTGCATCCAGATGGACTGTAGCTTGGCAGGGAAAAACAACAGACAAACTGAAAAATGAAAATAGAGGCTGAGAAGAAGCAAAGAACATCTCCAGATTTACAGCCTTGATTCTTCTTTCATTACATAATTATACAACTTCTATTATTCATATTGTTAACTATTTGGCTTTGCACCTCTTGGAATGCACATTGACAGAAGATGCAACTGTAATTGTATTAGGGTATTGGGGAGGGAAAAAGGAGGATAATTATTCCGAGTTCAGCAAGAGCTAAGTGAAACTATCTCAAATGGGGCAAATTTTTCTATCAGCTTCGCAGTGACACTTTGTATGTCTAACGATAGTGTCCCACAGCTCAAGGAGATTCTATAGCAGAGAAATACAACCATATGCTTGTGAGGTGTGCTGTTGATATTGTTCAATATGCTCTCAGTGCCCTGTGTAAACTGATAGTGTGACAAGAAGATGTAAAATTGAAGGAGACAACTAATAAATGCCAGAAATAAAGGTGACAATAATTGAATGCATAGAATCATAGAATCAACTAGGTTAGAAAAGATCTTTAAGACCAACCTTTTCCCCAGGACATCTCAAATGTTAAATAATTGCTAGACGGTCCTGGGATGATTAACAGTGGATACTAGCAAAAAAGCCTGTAGACCTTAAGTAAATAAATCCGTGTCTCTAAAGGGTGTTCTGGTCTGACGCTATTCAGTATGCATGTGATAAAAAAATGTGTAAACTGTTTGGCTAACACCTCACATAAAGTAATAGATGTTGTCAGATGAACACTGAAGTCAAGATGTTATTGGTTCTCAATAAGAAAAAGTTACTTCTAGAACTCAACTCATGCTCATTTTTCAAGACCTCAACAGGGTATATTCTTTGTAACCATATATATATATTTCTTCTTTAACATTTTATAATGATTCAGATCTTTACTGTTAATGAAAACATCAAAAAAGTTGCAATGCATCAGCAAATGAATTTGGGCTTACTTGTCAAAGTGAGGAAAAATGAGGGCAAGGATGGAAAAGCCAAGAGACATCACACAGACTTAGCTCTTCAAGGAAGATAGATCTGTGTTTATTATCCCTTCGGGGGTCTGCCTTTTACACTTACACAGGAGAAGGCTGGAGCAGCTCTGTTAAAGAATGAGGGTGCACAGCCTTTATCTTCTAGAAATTAAGTGTCAGTGAGGAAAATAGACTTAGAGATATTCACTGTGAGTCCTGTAACTCTTCACATCTGACAGCAGCAGACTTCAGGAACTGTCCTGTTACTGTTCTTTTCACAATTTTTTCCTAGGTTTTAAGGCAGAAGATGAAGGGTGAAAGCTAATGACACTAGAAGTTACATTAATTTACATTAATTTTTCCAACTTTCATTTCAGAATTGTGTTAGAAGTCAGAATCCAATATCAAATTCTGCATATCTGCCTCTAACTAACTGAAAAAAAAGTACACAGGGTCTTATCTGCACTTGGTTACTGCTGCTGTGCTACTGTTCTAGTTGCCCTAGCAATAGCAGGCTCAGCCAGAACCTGCTCTTATCATGTTGTGTGCTGTAAAGTCCAAAAGACAGAGTTGCTGCTCTAGAACTGATAAACTGAAAAGCTAAAAATTGACAAGGACACAATGCCCATATGCACAGTAAGACCAGATTCAGAAGTGTTCAAATTCCACTTATCTTTCATGGAAATCATGTTTAATTGCAGCCATTCAGTTATTTGCTAGAAATCACCTTGAAAATTAAGACAAGAGGTATGAAATGCTAACAGAAATATTAATTATGTACAGTTCATATCACTTTTCTGGACTATAAATCTTCATTGTGGTGTTTGTTCCCAACTTCAGCTCTAACAGGTCTTCTTTTAATTTCTTTATTAATTTTGCCTTGTTTAATGTTGTAAATGTATTGCCATTTTTCTGCTCACTGAGATGAAACTGCATCTATTTTTGTTGCTGCTGCTTCCCAGGAGTACAAGGCACAGACGAGTTACACCTCATCAAACCTCACATTTTTCTTTCTGTGATATAACTAGTCATGTTTTCTTGCTTGTACATAATTCAATTTGTAGATGCTTCATCAGCCTCCCTCTCTCCTTGACACCTGTCAACTGTTTGTCCTCTTGGTGAAGGTGTTTAGTGCATTATTATTCCAGTCTGAGGAAAGTCCTTGGGAAGTGTCTGTCAGTAGGGTCTGTAAGATCATTGAAATACAAACTTACATATTTCTCTAATCTACTATTCAGGAATGATGACACAAGTCAAAATGATGAGGCAATACAAGAAATAGTCATTAAAACCCTTATGTTTTAGACAGTCAAATAATTTTGCAACATGTTTTAAGGATCCTTATCCTGCAGTGAGCTCAATGCACATATGGAGAACCTTGGATCGGTAAATTTTCATAGCTGCTTGTAAGATTTATTTTTTAATTACTGAAACGAGTTGTAACTGTTTAAAAAGCAGTGCAAATTTATTTTATTTCTGTCTCTGAAGTACAGCCTCCAGAAACATTCTTCACGATATTTAGACCTGGCATGTTTTAAAGGGTGGATGTAGGCAGCATGAACAATAAAGGTTAAAACAAATAAAGATATGTTACTGACAAGGACTGGTGGCTTAAGCAGAGATTTTTTTTGTCAGAAAATTATGGCCTTCAGGATTTGTGCAGTAACTTTTTCTAGGCATGTGATCTCTTCTGAAGTTAGCACAGCATTTCTGAACCATGTTAGATTGACAGGCACAGAGAGGTAGGCTCTCAGTATGCACTCACAAACAAACAAAGAAAACAAAGCAAAGAAAGCAAAACATCAGCAGCCTCAGGCCTGATCTGAAATGACCAAGTCTTGGAGTGACAGAATCATTTAGTCTCCTAACTGTTTCAACTCCTGACCTCAGCTGAAACTGTCAAATAGACATCAATGCCAGTTATAACATCAACTGTATAATATAGACATCTGTCAACTGAGAACTAGCCACCATCTGCATTTCAGTTAAGTCACCAAAGAGCCATCACTCAACAGCACGTCTTGTAGACAAGTCTGCTCAAGCCTGGAGTGCAGTGTACTCCGCGCTTACTTCAGTGGGGTCTTACCTTTTCAAATAAACTAAAAGATGCTGCATTGAGCATAAGAGAACAGAAGAAGGCACCAAACACCTTTGTAGTGAGGAGTAGTCACACAGGACTTTGGGATCAAGAAGATACAAATACAGATATGATAGAGAGAATGAAGGAAATTAATCAGATCTATATGACCTCAGAGACCAAATTTTATAAAGTGCTGGGTGATGTGTGCATTTGGAAAAGCAGGAAGTAGAAAGGTGACAATAGTTATTGAAGGGCATTACAGGAGTCTAAATGCGAGGTCTGGAATAAGGTAATGAAAATGAGGTGAACTGGGGGAATATTAAAGATGAAAAAGCAGCAATGCAGGAACATATCATGGTTATCTGATATAAATGAGCACAACAAAACCTTCAAGTTTTGTTGTTCAAAATTGTCACTGGAACAGGGATGGAGGGGAAGAGAAGCTTCAAAAGAAATTCAAGGTGTTAACTTTTGACCATACTGAGTTAAAAGAGATGATGAATCATTCTGGGTAAGATATCGGAGATACCACCACCAGCATGAGATGAGAAAATACATAAATCAGCACAGAGCAGATGTGTATGGATGAACTGCCAGAAATAATATACTTCATGGGAGAAACAGAGAGTGAAGGATAGCATTTTGGAGTACCTCAGAGGCAACAGGAGAAAAGCGATGCCATCAAAATAGCTGAGAAAAGAACAGTTAAAAGAAAACAAAGTGATTGGACTATTATCCTGAAGGCAAATGGCCCTCAAGCACCAGCAGCATTGCTAACAACTCTCAAAAAGAAGAAATAAAGCCAATTCCCCCAAATGCAATAGCAACTAACATATTACTCGATTCTGTTTCAGCTTAGGGCAGTACTCAGAATCCCAGCAACAGGAGGGCAGTGGAAAATCAGCAATAACCATCTCAGCTAAAATCAAGCAAGATGACAGTGTATTTGAGTATTTGAGTCTCCAATTTTTGGGCAGGAGCAGACATTACAAGCAACAGATATGTACAATGCACATTTAAAAGAGGGAAGGCAGCATTTACGCAGTGTGTCTGAGGAACAAAATAGAATATCAGACGAAGAGGCTGTACTTTACCTAAAATTTTTCTGCTTCATTTTAGAGAAAAATAAAAGCAAAACTCAATTGAGTTGGTTGGTACTATAGCTCAGTATTTCAGAAATTTGTTTCTCTAAAAATATGTCATTCCCTAGGATATCATACTAGGTTTCTGGCTTCTTTTCCAGTCTAGGTCCATCTATGAACATAAACTTGAGGCTTTACTCACTCTAGCCCTTGAGAGATTTTACCTCATTTCCATCATTCTTAAAAACATTCCAAGTTTTAAACAAGGTAGCAGATAGCAAAAAATTAATTTTCTAAACTTTAAAGGTTTTTGCACAGTGAATCTTAACTAGACTAGGCCACACAGTTACACTCTTGCATTTCACTTTGCTTGGTGCAGAATATCACTACCAGAAGCCCTGTTCACTTCAGAAACATTTGACAACCACCCTGACTGAATTCTGAGTAGCTCTAAGGCCTTTGCAAAGGAGTGATGGTGCTGGAAAAAAAAAATAAATAAAAAATTATTTTTAGAGGAACTTCTGGTGTTACAGAAAATGCGTGCTAAAAGCCATCTGTGACACAAATACAGCTTTCTGTAGTAGTGTGATTAGAGCTAATTTTGTGCTGGAAAAATCCAGAACAGCCTGTGCACCAGAAACAGTTCCACCTGTCAGCTGTCCTACCGTATTATTTGTAATTTCTTACGTATTTATGCTTTAAGTGCCTCTCTCCATATAAATTAGTTCCACATGTATTATATTAATATCTATTCCTTTTTATCTGAAAAAGTATTCCAAGACTACTGTGTCTAAAAGTATTTAGTGTCTTCCCCATGATAACAGAAAATAATGATACTAAAAAGGCATCAATCTTCTCCTAAACTTAAGTAGACTAAGTAGCAGCTTTTACAGGGCTCTAAGTATTGAATCCTTTCCATTTAAATGAGCTCTGCCCTTAATTTCAGCTTGATCAACAACAAACTGGCAGTTAATTGTTCTCAGTTAAGCTTTCAATAAACTTTGATTAACATATGTATGCTTCGCTGAATTCAGCAGTACAACATAGTAATCAGTGCATTGTGTAAGCAAGCTGTTATTGTAAAAGTACCTGTCTTCAATAACAAATTTGAAACATTTTTAAAGAATAGGCTGTTTCATATAGCTCTGGAAGTGAATACTCAAGCTGCATCTACCTGTTCATTTGTGTTCAATGTGAAATCCTTGAACAAAAACATTTCTTAAACTATGCAATCTCCTATTGCTTATTTTCATTACACTAAAATTAACCTTCACATTTCAAGATAATTAATTCTTAGAGAGTACAAGCAGTTGTTATTTTATCAAAATCAGTGAGCAAAGCTAGGTTTGAGTGTTCAGTCTAGAATTCAAAGCTGAGAGAAGATCCACATAAATCTATCCCACGGGGATTTTGCACAGAATGCTGAGCTCAGACGCACACCATGGAAATTGCTATGCAAGAGAGATACTGTGAATTGTAAACACTGTATCACAAAGCTGCTAGCTTCAGGCTGCAGCCCTGCTTTCTTTTTTGGTAGACCTTTTATCTGTGGTTTGAGATGATGACATGGACATTATTGTTTCATATCTAGCCCAGTTGAAAAGTTAGCCAAGACACAGCATTCCTGTGTTATTTGGTTTTGAGTCGGTTCATTCAGTAAAGCTAACACAGTCACTTAACAAGCAAATAAACCTTGGTACTCATGGTATTGCTCTCTCAGTTCTCAAAAGACTGCTGTGGTTTGTGTGCAAAGGACAGTGTTACCCCTGAATAAAAAGAGAGGCAACAACTTAACTGATGTTGAGGGCACCTCTCAACTGATCTACTGCAAAGCATTTATAAAAAGCTTTTCCTGTAATTATAAAACAAGAACAAAGCAAGCTGTTACTTCTGTGAAATGTCTTTGGATGTCTAAGCAATAATAACAACTTTAGATGAATTCCCAAATGAGCTACAACATCATCCAAGCATTAAGATTTTGAGTCTAAAGCTCAAATAAGTAATGAGATTTAAAATATGCATTGAGATTTTTTTCTTCTAAATACACTTTTGCTACTATATGTTTCTATCATGTAGATAATGGTAGAAGGAATGAGAACACTGAAAACATCACAAGAAATCTTTCCTAAGTATTGTTAATAAGCTCATAAGCAATACTCATGCATGGTTGCTGGCCCAGGCAAAATAAAATAAAGAGATGATGTAGCTCAAGATCCCCAGAAAGTCCTCCTCTTGAGCATTTCATACAGAAATGGACTGACTGTAGTTTTCCAGGACTTGCTTAAACCTAGTAACCCCATCACCTATCAGTGCTTGACTCACCTAGGCATACAAAGGCCCTCTTGAGACAGATGAATCCAGGAAAAGTTTTTCTAGAGAACCAGACTGGCTGGCACAAACATGTTTTCACCAGCTTCTTGGCATCAGTAAATGGGGAACGTTTCTTTCAGCAATTACCACATAAACAATTGCAAATTGATGTGTTAGTATCAGTCCCCAAAACCCCTTCCATTCTAGTGTAAGCATATTGCTAATGGTTAACCATCGAAGAAAAATGCAAGACTGTAAAATGTCAGATGGTCAGCTGCATATCAAATGCTGGTGCTCATCAATATAGTCTTTAAGTAAACCAAAAGATTCTGGTATCATCCAATTAGTAGCCATAGGGAAGCTCCATACAACCAGCTATGCACTGGACAAAATGTATGCGTATGCATTTATAGGCTATCTGAGTGCATTAATGTCAATTTTTGCCCGTTTGGTCCTGCGGTCAAAAGTGTTTCAGATACATAGTAAAATTCTTAATTAGATTGACATTTTAGGATGTGTGAACACATTAAATCCTTTCAAATCAGATTTATACGTGGAGTAAACAAATAGAGAATCAGGGACACATTATTCTTAAATTCATAACACTGAGCCCATGCATTTTAACTTAATAAGGTCATAATCCAGAGGCAACAAGTGCACTCTTATAAATTTGAGATTCAACATTATGTGGCATGAAATATTGATTCATTTTAAATAAAATATTCCAATTACATTTGACTATCCATTCCTATTATGTTTAATGAGGCAGGGGAATTGAACACAGACTAAAAGCTAATATTGAAATACATGGTTATATATATTGTATATGATACATTGTTTTTAAACTTCTATGTACAGGATTTCAACCTGAAGCAGAATGGGTTTGGGTACATGATCTTCTCCAGAACAATTGTTAATAATAAATACATTAATTAACTATATACACTGAAAGTAAGTGTCCTATTAAATATTATTTTTGTGTCAGTGTTCTGAATTACCTTAATACTTGCTATCTGATACCCAGTCATCCAGTGCTTTACATTTCTCTTTTTTTTTTTTTCAAGTTAATTGCTTGCAAATTAAGTTGCTATGTGAGTAAATGTTAGTTTAGCTATTCAACAAGCATTTATGCCAGGCTGCAGATTTTTATCACTTCTCTGTAGAAGATTAACGTAAATGAAATCAGATTCATGCTTCCTTCCAAAACAAATTGCCAGCAGTTTTATTTTAGAACAAGCGCTTATTAACTTCCCAAATTATAGAGAATTTTATTGAATGCATTTTTTGCCATAAAATTATTTTTGGCCATTCTGGAAAACATGTCTAATGCTTTTATGTCTCTTAAAAAAAAAAAAAAATAAATAAATAAATAAATAAAAATCTCTGTGTTGGTAGTAGTTACATACAGGA
This sequence comes from Lathamus discolor, assembly GCF_037157495.1. Taxonomy (NCBI): domain Eukaryota; kingdom Metazoa; phylum Chordata; class Aves; order Psittaciformes; family Psittacidae; genus Lathamus; species Lathamus discolor. Next base: position 86,942,253 of record NC_088885.1, read on the forward strand.
AATAGTAATTAGGCAGTTATTATCAATGTAAGATTTTTGTCCCAGTCATATTCCCTGTTATAGCTAAGGGGCAATTTCCACCAGCTTTAGTGTGAAGTGGATCAAAGTGAATATATATATATACACACACATGCACACACATATATATATGGTAATGTTTGAACCTGATGGTCTTCAAGGTTTTTCCAGCCTAGTTCATCCTATGATTCTATGATTTTGTAAATGACACATCCCCTATGGACTGGTTGCAGCTGAGATTGGCCTTAAGCCACAAGAACTGTTAGCAGTCTTTATGAACCTTCCTTTAGGTAAGGGAGTAAGAATTTAAGGTATGACCAGCAACTGTTTTACAGCACTTTCTACACTTCTCCATTCTTCAAAGTATAATACAGAAGAGCAGCTTTAGGCCTTCAGACTGAAATAGCTGCAAAATCTTATAAAACAGAACATGATCTTAACCCTTCACTAGGAATTTCTATATGCTGAAGAATACTACAGATATTAAGAAAAATCTATATTAAATTTGTATATCAGAATCTTGTTTCCTCTCCCTTCTACCCCAGACTTTATGAAACTTGGTTCCTTGGGTATATCCCCCAAACACATTTCAACAGATTTTCAGCAGATTTCACCGGGTGGTTTCTCTGGTGATACTGAAACATGGGATAGCCTGAATTACCTTAGTTTTTCAAATGTGGTGTTAATAAAATTGCCTACTACTAATGCCTATAAAATGTCTCTGATTTTTTCTTTTTAATTTGCTTAGCTAAATTAATTGCTGCTAAATTCATGTCCTGATTATTTTTCCTGTACTCATCATATAATACACTTGCATTAAAAAAAAGGGGGGGAAACACTGATAAACTTTCAACAAGTTTAATAACCCCTAAGGACACATTATGATTATGATAACAGATTCAGGGGCTGGTGCTAACATTAAGTGATCATATTCATACTGTATGGACAATGAATTAATGTTTGGATTAACCTGCCACAGGAAAACCAAGACACAAACTTGTGGGTTTGTTTGGGGTTTTTTCCCCTTTTATAATATAGATGCAGTTTTTAAGTATTCTGAGCCACCAGTGAAAGTGTTTCTTTTTGTATTCTTAAAAGATTTAAAATACTCAGTTCTCAAGTTCAGTACAAATAATTTGATGAAGATGAAAAGTGTTATCTGCCTTTAGCATACTCTATTGTGGAAGATTTATTTTCCATTAATCAGCCAGCTGAACTAAGAGAACGCAGGCAGGAATATTGCATTTGTTTCTTGGTTTGCCCGGTTCAGGTCTCACCTGCACTCACCGCTGTTTGTCGCAACCTGCCTAACCTCCTTCCCAGCCTCTTTACCAGACACTCATTTTCTGTTTCAGCCTTTTATTCTGGCTAGTCACGGTCTTCTCTGTAACTCATTTCCCACCAGCAGCAATCCTTTCTCTCCTTATGCCTTTGTACCAATCTCTCTTTCATGAGATTGGTAGTCTTGCTAACTCTGCCACTTGAGTAATGGGTCTGAACTAAAGCACTTGACTAAAAAACTTCAAACATTTCTGTATGTGATCATCTATTAAAGTTAATAAATGAACATGATTTCTCAAAGCTCATTAGAACAACCTAATTTCTGGCAGCAAAAGTCACTTTTCTGTTATTAGCAGAAAGGGTAAACCATGTTGCATACTGTATTTTGGAAGTCATTAGCAAAGAATCTGCTCTGCAAGACAGTCATTGACTTGTTTAAAAGTCCCCATTTTTTTTACATTTTAGAATTAGGATCTTATGCAGTAGACCAAAGCAAATCCAGCTCTATGCAGATAAAAACAAATAATTGATACTTCAACAGTGATCACAAATAATGACCATTATGATTTTTCTTTTAAGGGAATTAAGTTTGTTATATTATCCCAATAGATAAGTGCTGCAAGACTCTAGGGGAAGAAAAATAGGAAGAGTCACCTTGCAACTTTTCTTCTTCTTGATTTCGACACATCCTTGTGCTATAAAAGTAATTACTTTCCCATTGTCTATCACATTATTGCTCATAAAGATATGCCCTCACTAAATTATCTTGTCATAGTTGTCCTGCTTTCTCCTACTCACTCTGCCATACTTTTGTTACCCCTTCAGAATCACAGAATCACAGAATCCCAAGGGTTGGAAGGGACCTAAAAAGATTATCTAGTCCAACCCCCCTGCAAGAGCAGGGTAACCTACAGTACATCACACAGGAACTTGTCCAGGCGGGCCTTGAATATCTCCAGTGTAGGAGACTCCACAACCCCCCTGGGCAACCTGTTCCAGTGCTCTGTCACTCTTACAGTAAAGAAGTTCTTCCTGATGTTAACGTGGAACTTCCTATGCTCCAGTTTACACCCATTGCCCCTTGTCCTATCACTGGATATCACTGAAAAAAGCCTAGCTCCATCATCCTGACACCTACCCTTTACATATTTGTAAACATTGATGAGGTCACCCCTCAGTCTCCTCTTCTCCAAGCTAAAGAGACCCAGCTCCCTCAGCCTCTCCTCATAAGGGAGATGTTCCACTCCCTTAATCATCTTTGTGGCTCTGCGCTGGACTCCTTCAAGCAATTCCCTGTCCTTCTTGAACAGAGGGGCCCAGAACTGGACGCAATATTCCAGATGCGGCCTCACCAAGGCTGAGTAGAAGGGGAGGAGAACCTCTCTTGGCCTACTAACCACTCCCTTTCTAATGCACCCTAAGATGCCATTTGCCTTCTTGGCCACAAGAGCACATTGCTGGCTCATGGTCATCCTCCTATCCACCAGGACCCCCAGGTCCCTTTCCCCTTCACTACTTTCCAGCAGGTCAACCCCCAACCTGTACTGGTACATGGGGTTGTTCTTCCCCAGATGCAAGACTCTACACTTGCCCTTGTTAAATTTCATCAAGTTTCTCCCCGCCCAACTCTCCAGCCTGTCCAGGTCTCGCTGAATGGCAGCACAGTCCTCTGGTGTGTCAGCCACTCCTCCCAGTTTTGTGTCATCAGCAAACTTCACTGTCTTTCTTTTCAAAAGGGATCTGTCCGACTGAACCTATCATATGAAGCTATCATATACATACCAATCGTATGCTTAACTTAAAACATTAATGCACCACTTCTCACCAAAGTGAGGATATCTGTAATGTAGCCTGACAGAGGAACCTATAAAGTAAAAACATTGTTCTGTACGTACTGTTTAGTTCTTTCAGATTTACACTATCTGTAGATCTTTTTTCATCCTTTTGGTTGGGGTTGAGGACAGTCTATTCACAAAATGGCAATTTGTATGTACCTTCTGGCTCTCAGTGGAGACACTAAATGTAAAGTAGCATGTTCTTGCAAGAGCTGCATTTCTTTCTTTGGCTTAGAAAGGACATATGAATATTACAGATTATAAAGATGTTAGGCTTGTTATCTCCTTTCTCTCTCAGGTTTCTTTAATTATTCTTTTCCCACTTTTTACTATGTCCTATATATGCAGGCAGCCTAAAGCAGCCTGGAAGTAGTACTTCCCTTCTGCTGGTCTCTCTCCTTAGTTTGTATGCCATGCCTATATTATTGTATTATACTGTCCAGGTAAATTTTCTTGGGTGTTGGAATCAAATTTCTTTAGAATTACCTTTCTAGAATGGTGTCTGATATAGATTTGGTCTGGGCCAAATAGCACATTCCTGAATAATTTCCACATATGGTTCAAGAATTAAAATGGGCAAGTGGCTATTCCTAGCAGGGTTGAAAAGTGGTCAGCTTGTTTCGCAGACTGGATTTCATTAGTGCAGTTGTTGGCCAGAGTGTTCACACTTAATTCACTGCCATAGACATTGTGGATCTACAGAAAAGTTTAGATCAAACATCAGTAGCAAGTAGTGAAATGTTTGTAGCTAAAGGGTGGAAATGCTGATTGATCCTTACATTTTAAGCTTAGCTGATGTCTATGATGTCTATAAAGTACTGGCTATAGATTTTTTACTGCTTCCTGTAATATTTATGCCTTCCCTAGATATCATTTTTCTTCAGAGTGACTATATAGTCAGTCTTTTTCTGAAATCTTAGTAGGCTCTTTTATCTTCAAAGGCCCTTTATATTTTTATCTCTATTTTTTTATAATATTTTTTATGGTAGGCTGTCATTTCTTTCCATATAATTTCAATAAGACTTGCTTGACAAAGGTGGCAGTGGATAATACTACAAGGGACAGAAAGTTGTACGGTGAGTTGCCATTTAGTTTGGGTAAAATAGGTGAAATCACTTTTTGCTTGGGCTTATACCACAGCATGGTTTTATACAAGACATGAGTCTTGCCTTCAAACACTAGTCTGGGCTTTCTGCCTCAGAGGACCGATCAGACCAGGAATTTAGAGTCCGTATATCTGTCACATTCCCTTTATGATGACCTTTTCCATGCAGTCAGCTAGCTTTAGAGGACAGTGCTTAGAAATATGTTTGAAATTCTTCCTATCCATGCCTTCTTTTAGATATTCAGAGTACGAGAGCAGGAATAGACTAGGCCACAGCTATTCATCATGAAAGAGCCTTGCCCTCTCCACCTGGCAGTTGTACACTTGAATAATACGGAATCCAGCAATGATTTGTACAGTATAGCTACCAGGTTTGCCTCCATCAAAGGCTTGCACTGCAGCAGGTCATGGATTCCTCTGTTGCACTGGAAAAAAATGTCTTCAGTTTCATATTGTCTTCCAGAGTTAGGGACTACTAACTAGCTTACAACAAATTTCCACTGCCCTTTCTTCTCATGCAGGTTGCAGACTTTCTAATTGCTCCTTCTCCTGAGAGATGGGGGATGATTCATGGTTCCCCGGTTGCTTGTTTGTTTTGTTTGGTTAGTTGAGTTGGGTTTGGGGCTTTTTTGTGAATGGTAGTATGGGGATAGGGAGGTTATCTACATATTCTCATTCTTCAAGTTTTTCTTCTTCGACTTTCCAAATTTCTAATTTTATTAGTTGAATACTTTTTTTAGTTTTGACTATTTTCAATATTCATCTGAATGTCTTCCGTCATTTAACTTACAGCAGTCTTTCAAAACATCAGAGAAACTGTCATACTTTGCCTGAATGTCACAATTCATTTAATCCATCACATGCATTTTAAAACTGTTTTGCAGTACATGTTCGCTTTCTTTACCTTACTTGTTGGACACCTCATTTGTCATCGTTCCAACATATACTATTACTTTAAATTAGAGCTGCTGTAAGAAGTTAATCAAAAGACTGATGTCTGATAAAAAAAGCTTACTAACGTTCTTCTATAATATGATTATAACTGCTCTGTTCTTTACCGAGCTAGTAAAAAAGTGCAGACAAATGAAGGAAAGAAAGGCAGGGGGGAAGAATAAGTTAGAAACAAACTAGAATCATGCCAAACGAGCTTGAAAAGTCACACTGCAACAGCATGAAATTCAGAGAATAAAAACATCTGCTTGTATTTACAATTACAGACTTATAATGCAATTGACTTTTAATGACTGGTTAATGGCCCAGTTAAATTGTGAAGTAGATAAAAATACATTAGTTACACAGATAATAACTGAGATTTCAGGCTATGAATTTGCTTTATATGAGGACTTTTTTCCACCAATGCATCAGCACAAAATGTCCTCTCAGAAAATAGTTGCTGAGCTGGCAACTCCATCATCCATTTTCTGTCATTCTGTTTGGGAAAGAACAGGGACTCTTCTCCTATGGATTACTACTGTTGCATTCAGAAATGTAGCAGTGGTCAGCATAACTGTGTCAGCCTTCAAACTACAACACACAGAATGCTTGCATGCCAGAACACCTATCTGTATAAACCAGCTGCCATCTGAAACATACAACAAAAGCAAAAAGACCAAGGTGAAACCTCTTATACCATTACATATGGTTTGCGATAGTCACCTTAGTAAATAAGAGGACTTTAATTCAAAAAAGATACCTAGAATAACAGATCGTATTTCTACAAGTCCCCAGAACACCATATGAAGAATTATATAGGTATGAAGAAAGAAAAAATCCCACTTAGCACATATCATTCCATCCTGAAACTTGCGTAGAAAGTCATTAAACAGAGCCACTATTGAAAGAAAATTCTGGAGAGAAATCTTTCCACAACTACATTTCTGAGCCTTTAAGCATCTTCTTAGCCTTATGAAATCAATCAACAGAAACAAATTCTTCATAATCCTAAGTACACTGAATATAGACTGCACATAAGCAGCAAAAGTAAGGCATGTATGTAGCTGATACTGGGCAACTATTTTACACCATCATGAGCCAATATATCCAGGTTATGTATTCAGCTGTCAAAGAAAGGTATTTCCCAGAAAACAATCACTCCATCTCCATCTTTGTGGAGATGTTTTCACCTCCACAAAGAAAACATAACAAGACAAACCTCAGAACCCTCTTTTATAACATATTATTATGCTCAACACAGCGCTGACCTCTCCATATTCCACAGACTATATGCAATGTGTCTCTTTCCCTTAAGTGATCAGTATCTCTCTCAGCTTCTCCTGTTCTTGCTTTCACACTCTGTTTTCCTCTCCCTTCAGCTCTTTCCACCCTCCCAACATTCCCCCTGCTCACTGGGTAACAGGACCTATTTTTTCCAGAGACAGTTTAACTGGTATATAATTAAGAAAATTTTAACTGATTGTTCCTAATATGTATTTTGATTTGAAAGCTGCTACTTCTATTTTGAGACCTGGCAGAGACCTTGGGTGCATGCCCACATCTATTTTTTTTTCCTCAACAGTATGAACGGGTCTGCTAAAGCACAGTACTTCTGCCTACAAAAACATGTCCTGCCTATGAATTCCTAGAAAATCATGCAAAAGAGTAAACTATTCTCACGATTAGTCTTCCTAAATAGTTAAATTTCCTAAATAAATTTCCTAGATACTTTTCATAGTATGCACTTTATGAAGTTATCATTTGTTCTTCTGTGTGCTGTGTAATGTATTCATGATGGAGTAGCAGAGATGAATAGTTAAGTTAGAAACTTTTGCTGATGGTAGTACATTGTTGAAGATAATAAAGATGGGGACTGATTGTGGAGAAGAACTCAATATTGAGTAACTGGGCAATAAAACAGTAGGTGAAATTCCATGTAGATAAATGAAAACTGATGCACATTGGTAAAAACAACTCGAATTTTCTTTATGGAGTGCTGTGCTCTAATCTGGTGAGATCGTGGGGCTACAATAGACAGTTGGATTGAAAAAGATCATTCAGTAGTTATCAACACAGGAAATTAAATGTTAGGAATTACTAAGAAAGTTAAAGAGAAGAAAATAGAAAGCATCATTATGCTATGCTGTAAATCCATGGTGTGCCATCTTCTAAGCTACTGTGTGGGATTTAGGTCTTTCGATAAAACAGGGTAAATAGAATTTGAAAGGAAAAAAGTGATACAAATAATTAAGAATTTTGAAGGGATTCTGCACAAAAATCCTCTTCAGAATAAAGAGATGCCACAAGGGAGAATGATCTGGCTAGAAAATAATGTGTGACAGAAAAAGTGGACAGTAAAAATTTCCCTCAGTCTTCCAGTATAAGAAGCAGGGGCAGCAAATATGACTCACAACAAAACCTACAGTGAAGAGCTTCCTTTTGCATGGTGAGCTGTGAAACACTTTCCGTGAGGATATTGTAGGCGACAAAAATTGACATTATCTCTCAGAATTATTGGCTGGCAGTATAAAAATCTGTTGAGGGATATGGAAAACAAAAATGACCTCCAGCCTGGTAAGTCTCAGGGGTAGAACAGGCGGAAGGTCAGGAGAACAATTTGGGGAAGTATCACTGCCTGCTGTCAGAAACAGGATATTGGTCTAAAGGAACCTTTTATACGAATCCACGCAGACATTCAATAGCTTTTGGGGGGGGGGGGCTGAATTGCCAAAAAATGTTCTTAAGAATCTCTGCTGTTCCATAATTGATACAGATTGGGTGACTTAATCAGAGTCAACTCAGAACAGGTATCTTCTGGGCAAGCTATTTGCTAAGGTGACCATTTCTTAAGGATCCAGTATCTTTTGATGGGAGCTAGGATGTTAGCCAGAATGATCACATTTCACTGGTGAAGCCCTTAAACTGATAACCCTTTTATACTGATTATTTTTTTTTTTTTTATATAGTAATTTTATACTGGCTCTAAACCTCCAGTACTCCAAATTTCTTGGGAGTTTTAGTCCAAAAATGTTTTTGCAAAAGAGAAAGCAGAGCGGTGCTTGCCTTCTAGCAATATACATACACAATAACAACTTTGAACCAGTGTGTATGAAGCATGTGTAAAGAGTTTCCACAAACTGTCACAACCCAAGTATGCCTAACAGCTTTAAAAATTGTGCATGAGCTACAGAAAGGTGATGTCAGTTTGCTTTTCATAATGTTTGCTGTATCTTAAGAAGACAAAATGTTCCATGTGCATTTTAATTGATTAAACACTCCACAAAGGCTTCAAATCAGAATTCTCAATTTGCATTAATTCTTTACATTATTAATACTATTCATGGGCTCCAAAAATGCTATTCTTCTGAAAACTCCCCATACTTATGAGCTCACCTAAATTACAATACGTTATTTGCATTATACATGTTGAGGTCCTAGAAATTCTGCTGGTACAACATGGCAAAGTTATCGTGCTACAAGGGTCTACTCCATTCAGAATTACATTTACAGGACTGCAGTAGTCCTCCTTAGATATATAGCAAAGAGTAAATTTCAAATAGATCATCAGATCCAAAACCAAGTTCTACCATTACAGTCAGTTTATTAATCACTCTAACCTTAATAATCTGTTATGCCACAGTGCCTATAAAAATCTGTGGGACACAAACCTATTTCTCTCAGTGATGTCTCAGTTTGAGAAAGAACAGAATTCAATGCAAAACTTCTGCAGTTTTCATTTTTAAGAGATCATAGCAAAGATATATGTTTTTGTATCATAATGTTTTAGAAATATGGGAATTATTTCCTACTAAGGTCATTGCATAATTGGAAAGTAAATAAACATGATCAGAATATGCATGCTCTTTCTATCTGGTACTAGCCAAGAGCTAGCCCACGTCCAGATGCAAGGTTTTGAGTTGTATACAGTGGAATAATTTTTTATGATATATTGTGAGTGGATATTAATACAGAAAGAAATTTCTATATGTGTTTTTATTTGTCTTAGGAAAATTTTATCATGTTTTGGTCTAACATGAAATCTATCTGATACATCAGTAATTAATGCTTTGTGGCTTACAGGACAGTCTCTTGTGTCAAAATGTAATAGATCACAAGATCCACCTTGGTGCATGAAATTATATAATTGCAGGATCATGCAGTGTGCTAGTAATCATTTTAAATCACAGTGTGGAGTATGGGTTCTGGTTTAGCGGATCATTTTCAGGCTTTAAGATTTGTCATGGCAAAACCATAGATCTGGAAATACAAGACTAAATAGAGCTCTGGGAAAATAAACACACTTCAGAAGCTTGGTGCTTTATTTAAACCAATATTACATTTCTATTTAACTTACATCTCACAGAATGCAGAAAATTATTTTGATAATTCCCAGAGGACTGTTAGTAGTTTTACACACTAATGTAGACCAGATGTGAAACTGAGGTAAACAAAACCAGTAAGTAACAAAATATCTTCTGCAAGTCATCAAAAATGCTATGTGGGTACACTGTTATAATTTACAAATGTGTACACAGGGCTGGGGATAAAACACTCAGCTAGATTTCTTCACGTTTAGGATAATTCTTGGGGAAAAAAAAAGTGAATAGGCTGCCCCAATATAATAATTCCTTTTGCTATTAAATGTAGATTTACTGTTTTGAGGATCACCCAAGTGCAAGTATTTGCTTTTCCAAGTGCTTTGAAATGCTATGGTGCATTAGTTCTATATATATGTATATAGAAAAGAATTTTTCATAAACATTTTGCCAAAAGAATTTTGCATAAACACTTTGCCTTTCTATGAGAGAAGAAACATTCTAGAGTCATCATATCATCACCCTAAGAACAGGTCAAATCTAAACCTATATTTGACATGAACTCTCTATTTCATGTTATCTTAATAGTGCCAGCACACCTAAGAGGAATAAAAGCACACTGCATCTCTCACACTCTCTCTATTTATAAATTGGAGTCATAACTCAACTTGGTAAGAGCCAAGTGCTATCCCTTATCCAAACTATCAGTCTACTAAATCTTAGGCAGTCTTTATACTGTGCCATAGGCTTTCTGCTCAGCCTTCCAGTTAAAAGCCTTGGCTGAGTATTCTGTATATCAGATTGTTTCTTTTCACTTACAGTGGAAAATGCCAGAAAATGCCTCCTGCACCTCATATTATCTGAGCAAAATATGCATCATTTAAGTGTTAAGAGATGTCCAATTTAAGGGATGAGGCACATCTCAAAACAAGCACACTTGGACAATAAGGAAATTTTGACTCTAAGTAGAGTTTATGATACTGGCTCAGCCATAATTTGTCTTCTCAATGTTGACATCCATATAGTTCTGAAATAGTAATCCAAATGAACCAAACTAGAAAAAAAATAGAAATAGAAAAAATAGAGATTAAAATAGGAATATTCATCCCATATATGTATTGCTTATTATTATAAGGTACATAATTCCCTATGTTTTCAGTTGAAAATAAGCATGAAAACATGCCCACAATTATAGTTCTCTATTATACACTCTTTATAATTCTCAGACTTCCACTTTAGATCCTCTTTACTAAATCAGTAACTCTGACATCTTTCATACCTCTTCTGATAGCTGCAGACAATCCACTATTCCAAAGCATCATCCCAGTTCTACATCTAGAAATCACCAACCCAACCAAGAGTCATTATGTCATTGGAAATATTCTACATATAATGACGTAGGAAGTTACAAGAATATCGAGATAGTTCTTTCAGAATGCCTTATGTACAGTCAGTAAGCCTTCTTCTGTTTTTTGTGGTGCTTCCCGGCAGACGCAAGATAATAAAGCTTCTCAACTCTACGAAATGAATCATCTGGGACACGCAACATATTTTTATTGTTGCTGTCCTGGTTTTCCCATTAAGAACTATTTATAGTCCCTTCATGAGACTGCTTAGCACAGATTTCTTTCTATGGTATCTTTCGTTATTCAAAAACTTCCTTGCCTCAGTGCTATTTTATTTGTTTATCCCGAAGTCCTAATGCAACTGAAATTTAGACATTCTTGTCCTGTGATACAGTATTAGAAATTTTTATTTCATTTTTCCTTCTTTTTTATGCCAATTTTGTTCATGATTTCTCAGTTGACACATCTGTGAATTCTGATATCAGCTCCAGATAAAGATCCAAGGTCTATGCTGTGTACTCTTCAAAGAAAATATTATATTTCGTATAATCTGTAAATTGCTTTTCAAAAGCTATTTCCTAGTTTTAAAATTCAAATTGAAACTTCTTCGAGTAAACAAAGTTGCTGAACCTTATTGTATACATTTGTGCCTTCCAGAAGGGCTTATGTGAAAAGTATTTTCATTTTTCTCCCTGCCTTTTTATGTAAACTTTTAAAAATTAAATATTTTCCTTCCCGCTTGATACCAGACAAGATATTTAAACTAGGAATATAATGGTTTGAGGAAGCTATGAGAAACCAAAAATAGGGTTAAAGCTAACTCACATATAAACTGCAGGTAGCTGCTATGCATTAGCGCAACGCTGTAGTGGATTTCTGCTGTAAAGTACACTGTACTTTCTGTCACAACTTTTTTTTACACCAAATAAACATTATGAGTTCAAAAGCAGCCTCACATTGTCTGTAAACCCAAGCTGTAGTCCCATTTCAAAACAAAAATTTGTATAATGTTGCAGTTAGCCTATACATTAAGGTCTGATACCAATAAGGGTACCATTGTCAACAGAAATTATTGGCACCATTGAGAAGCTTTGTTGTTCTTAAGAACTTTTCTTCAAGATACCTGAGTACTGTACCAAAAAGGATAATTCCTTAAGGAATACTATTTTGTCAAACACACTCTAATAATAAAGGCTTCTAAGCAGGTTGATTGTAGAGAATCAGCAGCCTATCTTCGTATGAAGGCATAAGAACTCAGAACTCTACATATAGGAAAAATCACTGCTACAGAAGCTAGGGTCATGTTAGGCAGAGTTCCTTACTTCACAATTAAATTTAAACTACTTTCATGCATCAAGCCTTCATGTCAAAGGACAGTAGAAAAACATATTAAATAATATTTTTAATATAAAAATATTTAATTTCTTCATTTTCTTCTTGACTAGTAGCTAAAGAGCCATCTAGAAGTCTTTAATGGCAAAGTATCACTTCAGCAATGAAAGGGCATCAAATACAGCTTATACTCTATGGCACAAGTATCGCTGAGTCAAAAGCAGAAACTTTATAGCAAATGCATAAAGAAAATATCTCCTTTAGAAAAAAAGCATGTTGGTTGTGCAATTCAGCATAATGTTCATGTTGGCAATTCAATGGCTCTAAGGGATGCTTGTGAGAAGCTCTGAAGCAATGTCTTATACTTTTAATTCAAATCTTGTTTTGTTCCCAAACCAATTCATAATACAAAATTTCTATAATGTTGTCATGAGAAAAGGTTGAATAAATGAAAGCTTAACTGGTAAACAAAAGCAAAAAAATATGGTTCATAATCAGTCAAGGAATCATCATCTACTCGTGTATACGTCTTGCACCACATTCATGAAAGAATTTACATTTTTTAGAAAGACAGCCCTGCATAACAGTTTCGTATGAAATGTTTCATTGAAATACTGTATCCGGGTAGCACAGGGAAAGCTGCAGCTCTTACATTATTTACTACTATACTTTGGGAAAAGTGGACCCTTCAGGAATTAATGGGAAGATATATTTTCCCTGAGGACATACAAGTGTCCATCAGCAAACAGAAGATTTTAGAGTTTCTGTTTCTGAGGGAGAAATGATTGCTCCTCAGGAGTGTAGTTTACAGAGCAACAGATACAGATCACTTCAAAAGAACAAGGAGCAGGTTTGCTGCCAAAGGGGTAGAAGGACAGAATTCCTGCTAAGAGACTATGCTTTGCTGCAGCCTAGAAAGACACTTATTTAAGAGTTTAAAAACAAATCCAGGAGATAGGACATGCCCTGCAAAGGCAACACAGAGAAGATTTCTCCATGATGCCCTTTTTCTTTTGTCTTCTTCAAGTGACTTTGTACTTTCCCTGTTTTAAAAAGTTCTATGGTCTGCTGCTAAGTAACCCCCGAGTTTTAAAACCTTTTCAGTCTTTTGATGTGTGCACCTTCAGGGAAGAGTTTAGAGAGACTCAGCTTGAAGTGCTGTCACAAAACTACTCTTGAAAATACAGTAACTGTCAGCACACATTATTTTTCTCAAGATCTTCCCTCAAAAAGGTATCTTTCATTGTGTATAGAATCACATAATTATCAAAGGCCATCTAGGTCTCTAGTACTCCACCTCCTCCTTCCCCCAAAGTTTGTAGGGAATGATACAGCCAGAAAGCCCAGAGAATACCTTATCCACATGTGAGAAATGAGAAAAACTTCCCACATCACTATAACAAACTCTATAAATTCTAGTACAAAAGTTAAAATCTATGATGAGTTAGGGTACCCTTTGAAAACTCTAGAAAGATCAGAGGTAGCTGGTGTGCCTTACATTAACTGTTAAGTGACAGTTCTGCCATTAATTTTCTGGTAACAGAAAAGTCCCAAAGCAATCAGGGTTGGGGGGTGGGGGGGGGGTAAGGGCAAGGGGGGAAACAGAGGAGGACAGAGAGAGAAATCCTTTTTGAACTCAGAGTTATCAGTTGCAGATTTGAAGGGGGAACTTCCCACACTTGCTGCTAATTACTGTGACACCAGCTGTGAGACACCTTTGTACGGGTACAAGCCATATGCAGTACTTGATCGTGCAGGATTCCAAGTAACCTGATTTAGCCTTGAAGTTAAAATCTCACATTTATGTCATACCATAGCTCCTAAAACACACAGAATCAGGATGAGGAGAGTCTTCCAGCCCTTTCTTGTGTCACTTTGGGGCCTGAGAAGACCAACAGCTCCTACAGAGAAGAGTAACACTTCTCAGGTAGGAAGCATGCCTGGTGCCTGCGCATAGGAGAGGCAAAGGAAAGCACTTGGTAGTGCTCTATGCCATGACAGGCAGATCTCCACCTGCCCAGAAAATCGTGGAATCATAGAATCATAGAATAGTTGGGTTTGGAAAGGACCTTAAGATCATCTAGTTCCAACCCCCCTGCCATAGGCAGGAACACCTCACACTAAACCATCCCACCCAAGGCTCTGTCCAACCTGGCCTTGAACACTGCCAGGGATGGAGCATTCACAGCTTCCCTGGGCAGCCCATTCCAGTGCCTCACCACCCTAACAGGAAAGAACTTCCTCCTAACATCCAAGCTAAACTTCCCCTGTTTAAGTTTTAACCCGTTACCCCTTGTCCTGTCACTACAGTCCCTGACAAAGAGTCCCTCCCCAGCATCCCTATAGGCCCCCTTCAGGTACTGGAAGGCTGCTATGAGGTCCCCACGCAGCCTTCTCTTCTCCAGGCTGAACAGAGCCAACTTCCTCAGCCTATCTTCATACGGGAGGTGCTCCAGTCCCCTGATCATCCTCGTGGCCTCCTCTGGACTTGTTCCAGCAGTTCCATGTCTTTTTTATGTTGAGGACACCAGAATGCACACAATACTCCAGGTGAGGTCTCACAAGAGTAGAGTAGAGGGGCAGGATCACCTCCTTCGACCTGTTGGTCACACTCCTTTTGATGCAACCCAGGATACGGTTGACTTTCTGCTGTGACAATGCCACAGCAAGGACAACAATCTGCTTCTAGTCTCTTCCCAGTGGTTTTCCTCCTTGTTACGCCTTCTGACCAGTCACCACTTCTTCGTGTCTCAGCAGTTGCAAGCGTGGATTCACAACATTCACAAGCTGACCCTAGTACAGAGTTATCCTCAACAAACCCTAAGAAAGATCACAGCCACATATTGTATCATCATATCTGCAGTCTGCCTCCAAGCAGTCCTTTCAGGATATAATCCGTAGAAGAGAAACACCTCCACAGGTGCAGAAGTTGTGCACATGAACCATAGGTGTCTGCAGACAGAATAGGTACAGATAACCATGCATTGTGTCTCCAATTCTGCTAAAGCTTATTAATTATTTTTTTTTTCTTTTGAGGAACATCAAAAATGAAGATTTTTATGTCCAAGCCCTTTCCAGGACTGCCTCACTTTGAGTTATGAGCTCCCTAAAGATGATAGATTGGAAGTAGAGGCTGATTCACATAAGGGCACGATCAATATTGGCAGGACAAATGCCAGTGTCTGGCTATTTTTAAGTGCTGGTTATTTCTTTGAAGTTATAAAGATAAGAATTGTTATCAAAGGATAGGCACTTCAGCCCAGTTCTCAGTTTTTATCATTTCTCATTAAAAAAAAAAAAACAAACGGGGTAATAGTGTTTATCATTTTAAGCAAAAACTAGCAGCTAGATGTTGGAAGAAGTTACCACTTTAAGAATAAAATTACTAGGCAAACATTGTTCATGAGTTCACACTGACACAAATTCAAAAGATAATGCATACATATATTTCGCACCTGGCAATAAGAAGCTAACAGGAGCAGACAGATAGCAAAGATCACTTCACAGATAATCTCATTACAAGAGAGACTTCTACATGCCCTTCAAAAAGAGAAAATGAAATTTGCATTTTCTATCTGTATTAACTTAATCAAAGCAGATAGTACAGAATTAAAAATCTGGCTTAAGCCAAGGAGTCCAGGTAAACAAATACATTCAAACAAAAACCTGCTGATTTAGTACCCTCTTTAGTACGTTCCTTTTTCTTGTTAGAAAACCAGAAATCTTGAGAGAGCCAGATCTTTGTGTGCTGAAACCTCCTGTGTGGCAGTGAGGAATAAAAGGATGGATGCATAAGGAAATCCCAGGGTGATCATAACTTCCTAATGGGAAAGTTGAACTAAAAGTTATCATTTCCTCTACTGGCAGCACTGCACAGTGCAGGTGCTTGTAGAAATTCATCTTCATAACATGAGTCTTGACTTTTTCTTTCCAGAAGAGTGCTGCCTGTGAGCTTAGTCACTGTGCTTTGCATGGCAGGTGAAGAAACAGCCACTAACCACATTTTAGCTATGTCTCCGTATTTTGGGTTTGTTTTTTTTTTTTTTCATAAACTTGTTTTAAAATAATTGAAGGAAGAAAGGAAAATGTGCTTTATACTTCCTTGTAAAGTATTTTTCAAGAAGGGAATAAATGTCCCCCAAATTGGACACACGAAGTTCAGTCTTCAAAATAATCCTGAAACAACATGAATGGATTTTCAAAGGCTAAAGAGCCACAAACTTCTTTGATTATTTGTCTTTTATCCTCAAAAGCCATTTGGTTTTTGCTCAGGATCAATTTCCTGGTTTATCTGCATCATGCTGCACCTCTGATTTCTGGCAAACACCTTTGCATTGTCTGGTATTCTGTCACTATCAGAAAAAAAGCGATGCAGCTTTAGGCATATTTCAAATCTGGAATTTGTTTTAACTAATTAAATCTACAGCTCACTAACTAAATCAACACAAACTTATTCAAATTAAAGCCTGATATTAAATTCAATTAATGTTGTGCTTATAATATTAGCTTTTTTATGTTAATATAATTATATGCTGAGAACACACATCTGCACTGAATGTTGCCTGAGGAGATGTACTGGGTTTAACAGCTGTTTTGAATTGGGCTTCCCAAACTGTAGACATAAGAAAATATTTGTGTAAACAAAATGATTGGAAATTATATGTTTTTAAAATGCTATTGAGGTATTCATGTCTATTCTTTCTATTCTATCATAGAAGATATATAGCAGGGACATCACATTTTTGTGGGTCTTTTTAAATTTGATTAAAACTCTTTTACATGCTTTACTTAAAATTATAGCAAACCAAATTTCTACAAGACTGTTGAAGAAATATGAACTCATCAAAAATGTATAGCAAAGTGACTGTGAGAAAAAGAGTTCCTGTGGAATGTTGACTTTTTTGTTAATAATTAAATTATATTCAAAGTAGTATTTAGATGATTAATCTTATGTATTTCATTAATTCATTTATTCGATATCAGTGACAGTACAGCTGGCATAACAGCAAACTCTAATACCAGCTGTCTACTGAGTCAGAATGCCTACCTGTAGCCATTTGGGCTCCAGCCACACCAAGCAATAATGACAAGACTATAAACTCAGGCAACTATGATCAACAAACCCTGACAATCTGAATGCATAAAATACAATGCCAAGTATTTATAACAGGAATGTAATTATGAGTCTAATACCTACCTACTTGTAGCACATACAGTGCAAAAAGATAAATCAGTTTTCTACCACTTTCACTGAAATGTATTTGCTTGTCCCCTTCTTTCCAAGAGATTGTTTTCTCTTTCCAAAAATTTATTTATTAGTAAAAAAACCTTCCTCAGGAGCAGCAGTTAAGAGAACTTCTCTCTTTTTGAACTTGTGCAAAGGACAAAAACCAGGTGTTTGTAAAGAAAGAACTGAATCTTGTGGCTCTCAAGAATTCACTGTGTTTGGCACTTGAGCTGCTTACATAGCACCTGGGCAGGGTTAAGCATCTCATGGTAGAAATCAGTACAGCCTAGGTTTTCAGCTGTTCGTTCCTAAACCACTGGAAAATACTCAGAGGTGTAGATGGCCATTTGTCATGGTTTAACCTGGCAGACAGCTAAACACCACACAACTACTCACTTGCTCAGCCCCCCACAGTGGGATGGGGGAGAGAATTAGAAAAAAAAAAAAAAAGTAAAATTGGCTGGTTAAGATAAAGAGAGCTTAATAAGACAGAAAAGGAGATAAAATGACAATAGAATTAGAATATACAAAGCAAGTGATGTACAATGCAATTGCTGACCCAGCACATTGCAGTGATTTCTGCCTCTGGTATTGACAGGGTGGCAGCATAATTTTTTCAAATATTTTACTTTTCTTTTTTTTTTTTTTTTTACTACTCCACACTTGATCATGGCTGAAATTCCAAAACCTTGAAGGTGACCACTGTCCAAGGCACCTGCCCATACTATGCCATGCACCCTGTCACTCATAACTATCCAGATCTCTGAGCAAAGTGCGTGTTTAACCTTAAACAAGACCTGAAAGACATTCAGAAGAGATAGCAATAGGAACACGCTGGTTTGAACATCCTGAGGTTACTAAAAATTCTCAAGAGCTTTCGTAATTGGCCTGGAAGAGAAAGGGAATATAGGGGACAATGTCCCCCGTATATTGGGTCTCCCGCTAAAGTCAAAAGGTGTAATTATTAATAGTTTCCGATAGATGGCTCCCGAAGTACAAAGGTGATGGCAAAGCTGAGTACACATACCAGATTAGTCTCAGAACTGGTAATTTTGTCATATCATAAACAAAAGCACAAAGCACAACAAAGTGATAACCTTAACCCAGCCCCCAGAGGTGATAAACACCACAACAGGGAGCATACACAGAAAGTGAGGTGTTACATAAAACAACTCTGAGAACAAGCGCAACAAATCTGAGAGCAAATAAATCAACATTGTGACCAGTGACCATTAAACTAATAAAATGAATGCTTATAATAAATTTGTTGTAACGCACTCTGGTCAGATCTGTCATTATATCAACCATTTGTGCTCCACACTGTGTGCCGAAAAGTATGGTCATGGTTTAATAATAACAATATTAATCATAATAATAAAATTGAATTGGAATATACAAAACATGTGATGCACAATGCAATTGCTCACCACCTGCATACCGATGCCCAGCCAGTTCCCAAACAGCTGCCCCCTAACATCCTTCTGCCCAGTTTATATACTGAGCATGACATCATAATGTATGGAACATTCCTTTGGTCAGCTGGAGTCAAGCTGTCCTGCTTGTGTCACCTCCTCTTCTGCCCTCCAGCCTCCTCATTGGTGGGGTAGTTTGAGAAGCTGAAAAGTCCTTAGTGCAAGCACTGCTCAGTAACAGCTAAAGCACCAGTGAGTTGTCAACAGTATTCTTATTCTAAATCCAAAACACAGCACTGACCTGCTACTAGGAATAAAATAAACTCTCATCCAAAACCAGGACTCCACTGCAAGGAAGAACTTCCACCCATCCATGATGATTCAAAACAGAAGAGATAATAACATTCAGTGGGAGAATAATTTATCTGTATAACGTTATACATTTTTTGCAGTGGAATATGATATTTTATTCCATTAGCATTATAGATAGTACGTAAGAGAGGATCTCTGCAAAGACTAATTACAAAAAAGCTTAGTTTCTAGTACTCTTAACTACAGTGAACGTTTCATTAATAGCAGTGAGGCAATTATTTTAACAGGACTAAGGAAGAATGAGAATAATTTCTAGTAACACTAATAATCCTTAATAGATTAATTTGATCTTGGTCATATTTAACCTGAGAGTTCAGTCCAAGGGGGCATATCCATAAGCATTAGATGCTAAAAGTCTAACAAAGCATAATGTCATTATGCTCTCTACAAAATGTATTAAGTCATGATCTCTAACTAACAAAAAAATCAGTTCTACTTATAACTGGATGGGAATTAAAAAAAAAACACAATAGATTTTTCTTACAAACTGGGAAATAGTCATCCATCAGAAACAGAGCAAAAGTTAGTGATTGCGCAATTTAGGGTTCAGATCATTCACCTGAATTGAAATGGGACTAAATCAGACTCTCTGCCGACCTAAACTAAACAAAAAACAACCAAACAAAAAAACCTAGAAAGACATAAAAGAGACTAGAAAGCAGACTTCCCTGGCTAGCCAATACCTACAGGACTGAGTTATTTTTGTGAGAAGATGAATACCTAGAGTTCAGACTGTAGGCCAAATTTGGGAAAATGGATATCCGAACCAGCAGATCACATTACAAGTGAGACTTCTCCTGAAATACCCTGGGTCTTCTGTTACTCTCTTTCTTGCAGTCCAACCTGGGTTTTGGGCTACCTTACTCCACAGTGAGAAAATCCTTGAAACTTCAGTAAAGTTATATAAAGCGATACAAAAATGTTTCTTTTACAGCTCTAATTCTCAACATTTGCTTATAATCCCATCAGGAGCTGGTAAACCTTAAAAAGGATTAGGTAGATCATATTTTACACTACCCATTATCAAGTCATGCTTTTCCCAGCATTCATATGAGTGGTTTGATATATATCCTCTACTAAAAGGGAGCAGCTCTTAATATCAATACACTTCTCGCTTACAAATCATATGAATTTATTTAACATCAGAGAATGTGTCACTGGAGACTGAAAAATTAAATTTCATTCCACTTTCCTCACCAAAAGAAAAAGTGCTTTAGCATGTCCCCTGATTACTTAAAAATGGCATAATTGATTAGCTTTGAGAGGGAATATTTATTGAAATTAACTTTTACATTGTCAAATATCAAAATATTAAAAGCACCCACATAAAATGGCTCAGAATTTAAGCTTCGGTTTTACAGATTGTTACTACATCTTTGACTAGATGTATAGCTGCTTAAAACTGAGCTGACCGGCTGCTTTCTCATCAGATGTACTTATTTCTTTGAAAAAGTTCCAGACATGACAGAGAGGAATGCTTTTAGAAAGCTAATTTTTACAAAATCACAGTTCCTGTGATTTTTAAAATAACAGATTTCTGAACCATTTACTTGAAACTCAGTTGTATCATATGAAGATATCAATCCAGATTGATTAATATAAAAGGCTTTATTAAAATGACAGTGTAGTGCAATTAGTGTTGGAAGAAAATGAGGTTATGTTTGATGATTTGAAAGAGCTGATTAAGGCAAGAGAAAAAAATATTAATGCTATGTTTAATTTGGCAATGCTATTAGCCTTTTTTTAAAGCTTGAAATATAGAATGGTTTATTACATTTTTCTTTTCTAACTGGTTTACACAACAATAATTTGATCGCTACTAGCCTGTTTCTCGCTACAACCTTGAGAAGAGTATTAAGTCACTCATCATTATAAATTCAGTCATTCTCTAATATGCCTCCTTTACTAAGACTGACCTTTACTGTAAAGAAACACAACTCTAACATCAAAGCATATCAAAACATGATCAAAACAATCATGACCTTTCTGAGATAGTGGGAATGATACTGTAATGACAGATACACTTAAACAGACAAGAAAGAAGACCAAGACAAGACAAGAAAATCTCATTATTAAAAAAAAAAGGAAAAAAGAACCCAAACAAAAACCACTGTTATCCCAATATACGTGAGAGGCTTATTTCTGTCATCTGTGTTTTCCATGGCAGACTCTTAGACTGAAAGATCAGAGGATGAACTGACCCTAGTCAGCAGTACTCAAGAGATTCTTTTGTAAAATCTTCCCTTTCCTCTTCTTCCATCCTTCCAAAAACAATCCCATTGTTTCCACTTTCACTCTCATTCCTCAATAAAGGTTCTATATTGTTTCAAGGTTAAATCTGCCTTTTGTCTTTGCTCTTTCCTCTGCCGCTGTTGTGAAAGATCATGCCTTTGTTCACCAACAACTCATTTTTTTCTAACAGGTAATGGAGTTTCTGTGGCTATTGATAGAAACAGTGGAAGCCAGAGATTTTTCTTGCAACTTCTAGTTTTGCAGTGCTTCCTTGGAGAAGGAGAGTATTTTCTGCTGTAAAGAGAAAGAAAGGTTACTTGTGGAATAACTTCTCCATCATAATGGTGTCTTCTAGTTAAAGTTAGGCCGAATGGGGGTCTGCGTACAGTTGGAATTTTAGGCCCTCTCTTTCTGCTGGTACTTCAGTTATAAGGAAGATGATACAAGCAGAAATCAAGATTAACATCTTCAATAATGAGTAACACAACAGGAGATTCAAGGAGTATGCACTCCTGCAACCTGCCAGGTGTGCGGGTCAACTATGCATTCCCCTTGAGCAGCTGCAATGGCTCTGCCAATGAATGTGAAATAGCCACTGAATCACTTGCCAGGAACTAACATCTGTTTCAGTCCCACTCTCAGAGAAGGGTAAAATGTTGCCAAAAAACTACTTTAGAATTTCACTGAGGCCTTTGGAACAATTTTGTACCCTTTGGCTCCTTCCAAACCAGAGCTCTCGCCTTTACAGCCTGGATATTTCATCAGCTTCTTCTAGACCATGCATTTAGAGACACTCATTGAAAAAAAAATGCAATTCACCATGTGTTTAGATCACCTGGTTCATAAGTAGCTAACAAAGGAGGCAGTAGCATTTACTCCATCAATAAAACAAACCCTGGAGCTTTTATAGCTCTTGCTAAGTTACTGCAGTCTGCCATAGCACACTCATTTGTCCAGCACAAACTCTTAGATCCCATGTCCCAGCAAGGTCTGTGGTGCAACCAGTTATCAATTTGGTCAGTGGTCTTTAATCTAAAACTCAGTTCCTTGCCTGCGTTTCTATATTTGAGGCATCAGACTCCAAATTCTAAATGCCAGTCGTCACTGAGTCCATCTGTTTAAGCATGCCCTAACTCTGAACAAATATGCAGATAAATTAATATTAGCCCAATTTTGGTATGATTTACACTGATTGGAATGTTTGTTCCTTCCATAATTGGAATTCCATTTTATAATATATTTATAATTAGAATAACTGAGCCTTCAATTTCTCAAATTTCTCAGCATATGCTTCCAGCATTATTAAGAGTGTTTGAAATTCCACTTTGGCATCACATTTCTCTGCAGCTTGTAGGAGACTCTAGATAAATTTCAGGTGTGTTTTGCTAAATAATTTTCATTGAGTTACAGAGATAAAACCTGTGGGCTAAAACATAAAAGCCTTCATTAATGTGTGTTCTTTTGCCTATCAAATATAGAGAAAATATGGCATTTTGACTCTATGGCTTCTCTTAGGTCTCTAATCAGTCTCATCAGAACCTGTGAAAAGAAACTTCTGAGGTCATCTGTGGGAACACCACTGAAGGAAGTGGAGAAAGATTTGCTTTTCTCTTTCTCTTATCTCTCTGAGTATAAATGCATAAATACAAATTTAACTGTGTATGCATATGCAAACATTAGTGAACAAAATACAGAAAAGCTGCTTCTGTATGGCATACAAAACATTTAAATCCTGGGGGAAATACTTTCAGACATAAAAATGATGCAAGGGACATTACTATAGAATCCACATACAAGAGAACATAAGCTTCAACATGAAAAAGATATAAGCTTCAAAATGAGTTCACCCAGGAAGCAGGCAATAACAAACTGGTGTTACTGCATATTGGAAAATTTAAAACACAAAAAGGAGTCAATCTTGACCTTACACAACTGTTCTGATTCATCTGATGCCTGTGGGATTGCTCCTTATCAGTGACACTAAGATTAGGTCTCTCCTCAGGCTGTTAATTTCCAATTTTTCTTCTCCTCCAGGAACTTTTTGGCCATACAGAACCTGTACAAGCAGCATGGAAGGAGCTCTATACACAGCGACATCTACACAGGCTGGATGGGGACAGAGTAGCAAAAGGTCATCATGTGGGGAACATGCTTATTAATAAGTTTATTCCTGCAGTAGAGGTCAGTATTCTTCAGTTATTGGCAGGAGCAGTTTTATTGGTGCCAGGTTTAGCTTTAGAAAAGAGCATGCAGTAGTTTATAGAGGGAACAAAACAACTGTTCCTCTTACCCTTCCTTCCTGTTTTCAGATATGTCTCCGGTGTATATTTTTCTTTTCATCTTCAGGATTTCTGCTCCAGCTGTGCCACAGGGCTTTTAGACAAGCGTGCAGAATATACTATGCATCTTACCTTTTTCTAACCACAGACAAACACAATCTGTTTCATTTCAGGGTTCAAAAGTGTTGATAAAACTACAAATACTCCTGTTGGTATTATAGACACTGAATGTTTCAATCCCTTTTGATAAGCCTATTAGCTTCTTACAGCCAAATAAGAATTCTTTCAGAGGTGAAACAAAATCCTTTCATTCATTTCTTCAGCTGGTGATTGGGGCTTTTTGGGGCGGCGGTGGGGTTTTGATTTGTTGGTTTGTATTGTTTGCTTTATTTTTCCTGCAGGTTCCACGAGGAACTGTGGGAAAACTGTGGAATACACTACTGAGCAACAGTGCAAATAATTTCATTTTCTTTTGTTTCCATACCTTTGCTATTGGTCCCTGGTTTTCTATCACATTTCAAAGCTTCTTAGAATTATTTGCAGCAGGTGGGTGTCTGAGCTTCACTGACTGCAATTCATTTCATGCAGGGACTAGACCACTAACTGACAGTGTTTTTTTCCTCATTACATTTCCGTTTAATAATGAGTTTTGGAGAACAGAGACAATCTGAAAATCAAAACCTCAAAGGATTAAAGGAAATATTTTTCTAATTATGATTTTATCAGTGAAGTCTCAGAGGTTTTATTACACAGAGCCAGAACCTGCTAAAATCCAGATTAACTATGTTTAAGCATACATAATTAGGCTGGGAAATGGCCTTAAGCTTATAATCATAGAAATATTATTCAAGCACCTTTTCTTTATAATGGAAAACATCCTATAAATTGGATGAAGAAAATATGAAACACTTAATATTTCCCATTCTTATTGACTCATAAAACAAAAATTTATGTCTTTTAAATTTCTGGGTACCCTGAGCTGCAAGATAAATGGGAATATTTCAGCCATCATCCAGGCAATCACATTGTCACCTGGATGCTTCAAGATTCGGATAATGTGGTCAGTAACCTGAAATCAGAAGGTAAGGAAGCAATGTAACTGGAATCCCTTTCTATGGAAGGGAGCATTGACAAAGTAATTGAAACAGGGACACAAAAAACATGACGCACGATGCAAGTGCTCATCAGCCCTTGATCAATGTCCCTCCAGTCCCCAAGCAGCAAGCAGCCACCCCTCCAGCCAGCTCCCCTCCAGTTTATATACTGAGCATGGTGTCAAGTGGTATGGAATATCCCTTTGGTCAGTTGGGGTCCTCTGTCCTGGCTGCATCCCCTCTCATTTTCTTGTACTGGCACTGACAAGGCAATATGGGAAGCTGAAAAATCTTTGACTTAGTGTAAAAACTGCTTAGCAACAACTAAAACATCAGTATGTTATATAACAGGATTCTCATTCTAAATCCAAAACACAGCACTGTAACTGCTGCTAGGAAAAAACAATAACGCTATCCCAGCCAAAACCAGGACACAAACTTTGCAATCCTGAAAAAAAAAAAAAGAGATGTGGGTCTAATACCAGTCAATGTTCTGGGAAATCCTTAAAGAATTGTCTCCCCTTTTACATCACGGAACAAGGAGTAGATGCTGGAAAAGCCTGCCTTCCACCATGGAATCTCCTAACCCTAGCTTCTTCCCAAGTAGGAAACTAGCATGAAAAAGCTGGGCAAGCACACAGCTGCTTTAATTATAAAGGCAGAGACACACTCAGAAGATCTTTCTGTACTGAAATCTTGTACACCATGGTTGTCCTTTCAACTGGCTCATTAATCTTGAATTTCTGTTTGACAGTAAATGTGAGGTAGTTTCATACGTGCTTCTAAAGGAAGAATACAGGCCCTTTCAGGAGGAGGAGTTGCCCTTTGTAGCAGAAAGCAGCTGGGACAGACGGAGTTTTGCCTGGGGACAGATAATGAGGGCCTTCATAGGAATATCAGCAGCAATAGGAAAACTAGGGAATGCTAGGAATAGTCCTGTGCTGAATGGAGCAGAAGCCCTAGTGATGAAGAACAAAAAAAAAAAAACACTGAGGTGCACAACGTTTTCTTCGCCTCCTCCTTTCTTGTGGCTAGGATTGCCCCCATGACCTTTAGACCAATGGCAAAGTCTGAAGAAATGCAAACTTGCCCCTGATAGAGCAGGATCAACTTAGGAAGCATTTAAATGAATTAGACATGCACAAGTCCACGGGACCTGACAGGATGCACCCTTGAGTACTAAAGGGTCTGGCATTGTGAGACCACTCATTATCATCTTTGAAAGGTCATGGTGACAGGGGAAGTTTCCTGAGTGCTGAAAAAAAAGCTAATGTCACCCCTGTCTTCAAGAAGAGCAAGAAAGACGATCCAGAGAGCTACAGCCCAGTCAGCTTCACTGTATTCCCTTGAAAGGATAGGATTTGATAGATCAAATCCTCACAGAAATCATTTCTAATCTTATTAAGCATAAGTTGGTCACTGGGATTAGTAAGCATAAATTTGTGAAGGAGAAATGCCTGAGCAGCCAACCCTTTTTGATGAGGTGACTGGCTCAGTGGACAAGTAGAGAACAGTGGATGCTGTTTATCTTGACTTCAGCCAGGCTTTTGACACCATCTCCCATTACTTCCATAACAAATTCTTCCTTCTTCTCTAATATAATTTTTTCTCACTCTCTCTCAAAGGTACATAAATTAATGCGTTGAGATTTTATCTACAAATTGTGAAAATGATTTCCTGTCAAAGTGATTTGGCCTATTTTGTTCAGATTACCCCTTAACCTCAAAAGTGAAGATTAAGTTATGGGCATATTCATACTGGAAATTGACAGTTATGAAAGACTGTGTTTATTTCGTCTATAGGTGCAGTGTGGCTTTTAGCTTGCATTTGTATTTGCTGTTAGCAGATGGAATACATGTCAGAAGATCTGAGAATTAAGATGGCATAATAAAGCTGATGACAAAAAAAAAAAAAGATAAGAAAATATATATTTTCAACAGGCACTAGCTTATTATGAGCTTGCACACAAAGGCAGTGCTGACATATCATACAGAATAACTGATACTGAAACATCAATAGGACAGCAGCAGTGTTTCAAGAAATACCCCAGATTTTTTTATTAATCTGTCTAATATACTTTATCTGTAAAAATAAAGCTGCATTGATTTTGATAATTAAGGAAAAGTCTTCTATATTCAAACATTACAGGTCTCTATTTTGTATCATAAAGGCTGGCTTTTACTCTTTCATATCACAGATGCTGTGTTCATATAATGATCCTACATGCCACATTATGCAGACAACTTTCTTACACTTACCACACTGACTGAATCATGCATACTTCGGAAGACCTCAGTAGAAACACTTTTTTTTATCCTGAAACTTCTGAAAGTGACATTATAATCAATGGAGTGAAAAAAATGGACAAAGCACAGAAAATTGGAAAGTTTTAAGAGGTTGGTGCTTTTGAGATGGTAGAAAATAGCCTAGTTCTCCTGACCTTTATCTTAAAAGTTTTAAGGAGATCAGCATTGTGGAAAAGCAGAGAGTGTAACCGGAGATGAGTTTAGATAACAGGCAAGAGAGAAACACAATAATTGAAATCTGTAATGGACCTGGAAACAGAGAAAGGATTCTACAGAATGGCACAATTATTGATTGAAAAACACAACAGTATTTGAGTTAGGCTTTTTGAATGGATGTCTGTCGTGGTTTAAGCCCAGCCAGCAACCCAGAACCATGCAGCTGTTCACTCACTCCCCCTTCTTTCTCCCCCACCGCTCCCTGAGGGATGGGGAGGAGAATCAAAAGAATGTAACTCCCATGGGTTGAGATAAGAACAGCCCAGTAACTAAGGTATAACACAAACCACTGCTGCTACCACCAATAATAATAATGACAAGGGAAATAACAAGGGGAGAGAATACAACACCTCAGCACCCACCGACCGATACCCAGCCCTACCCAAGCAGTAATCTAGCCCTTCTGAGTAACTGCCCTCAGTTTATATACGGGGCATGACGTGCTGTGGTATGGAATACCTCTTTGACTAGTTTGGGTCAGGTGTCCTGTCTCTGCTTCCTTCTGGCTTCCCCTCCTCCCTGGCAGAGCATGAGGCTCAGAAGGTCCTTGGTCAGAGTAAACATGACTTATCAAGAGCCAAAAACATCGGTGTTACCAGTGCTGTTCCTAGGCTGAAAGTCAAAACCACTGCCCTGCACCAGCTACTAAGAAGGAGAAAAATTACTGCTACTGCTGAACCCAGGACAATGTCCAAGATATTTCCACTTGTTTTCCCAACAATAAGTTTGTCATCTGTACAATTAAATGCTAGTTTGAAGAAAGTAGGTGTGGTACATGGGAGAAGAGTCAGTAATCTTTATTTTAGCAAATACTGAATTTCAATTTAAAATTGAAGTTGAAAAGCAGTGGAATATATTTCAGGAAATTGAGTGACATTCTAGCTTCCATCATGTCATTTTTCAATAATTTATATAATTCATATAAATTATAATCAGTCATTTCTATGCTCTAAAATGCCGTTGAAAAGCAACACATTTTTACCACGTTAACCATTACAAACACACAGTCTATTAGGCATTTGAAAGTGAAGTTGAGGATGTAGTCGACAACTAAAATTACTTCTCTTCATAACCTACTCCTAGTTCAGGCTTTTTAAGGCTTTTTAAATGTAAGATCCCTGCTTTCAACATTTGGCAGAGAAATAGGAAGGTATAAGTAGCTGAAGCAAAAATGTCCATGGGCTGCAGGGGAATCTCTTCTCTGGTGCCTGGATCACTCCTCCTCCTCCTTCTACATTGACATTGGTGTCTGCAGAGCTGTTTTTCTTACATATTCCTACTCTTGTCCTCCAGCTTCTGTTTTCCCTTCTTAAATATGTTACTCCAGAGGCACTACCATTGTCACTGATGGGCTCAACCTTGACCAATGGTGAGTCCATTTTGGAACCAGCTGGCATCGGCTCCATCGGATATGCGGGAAGCTCCTGGCAGCTTCTTATAGAAGCCACAGCTGTAGCCCCCCTGCTACCAAAGCCTTATCATGCAAACACAGTACATTCCAGCCCTTGCCTCTCAAATATTTAAGAATCATCATTAAAATACACATTCATCATGCAATCTTCGCAAACTTCACCTACATTAACAAAAATTATTTCCTGCACCAAAATCGCACTAACGATCACAACCGCAAGAAAAGTAAAAAATTTACAATCCACTCTTTGTCCCTTCACCACAGATGCAACAACCAAAATTCCCCATAATCATTCAGCTCTGCCCCCTCTAGCTGTATTCAGTCCATGTTTTGCCCATTACCTCTCTGATTATTGCCCTTATCTTGACCCACAAGCCTTTTTTTATACTGTCTCTCCCCTGTCTGGCTCTGGAGAGGAAGTGATAGGTCTGCTTTTTTGGGCACGTGTATTCCAGACAGGGTCAACCCACTTCGATAGCTAAGGCGTTTGGTACCTAACAAGGAGTGGTATCCATTTCATGCACACTGGTCAATATGCTATATGTATATATACTGTATTCATAGTATCATAGGATGTGGCCAAAGGTCCACCCAACCCTACAACATGCATGACTTTTTGTACACATCATGGACGGTAATTTCCTAGCCATACTGACAGAATTTTTTGCTGCATAAAGTACCTTTCTGGCTAAAATACAGCATATTCTCAGTTCTCAGAAATTAAACAAGATTAAGATAAACTAAAGTCAAAAAGAAAAGTTCAGGTTAAACAAGATGTACACAGTTTCAATCTTCAAAGCATTAAGGATTTTTACTAATAATATATACAAATGCAAGCATTTTTACAAAATGCAGTGCAGCTGTTTAATGCACAAAACTGAAGCTGATTTTTCTCTAGAACTGATAAACATATTCAGCATGCGAATCAACCTGATGTTCATAAAACAGAGCTGAATACCTTAGGCCTGCCTGAGGTGGCTAAATTTTTAATCACTTTGGAAAATTCATCTGTTATGTATATTTTTATTAGCACATTACACTACAGCAATTCCCAGAGAATGTAAAATGATAAACATATTAAAGTTATCAGGATAGTCACATTCTCAAGGCATGAGGCCATTTTGAAGACCACCCCTGATAATCAAGCAGTCGCTTAATTTTAAGGCTTCTGTAACCTGGACTCCACTCAGGTCAAAGTTTAGTTGATAATAAAATAAGGGTTGGTAGTAAAATAAGAGTTTATTTATATTTAAAATTTAGTTGCAATTTGCTGACACTTCTGCTACAGGTTTCTTCTTTCTTCCCTGCAGTTACTGAAGCACAAAAGCACAAAAGTACTGCTTACTTTAGGCTGAAATTGTGGGTTTCAGTGGAAACCTGAACATGAAGGAAAACAAAATATTCTGCTCCAAATAGGGGGCTAAACCCCACAGGCTTCTACATTCAAGTGCCTAGAAATTATATGTAATCTCAAAGTTGTGATTCTGTTATATTCTGTAGTACCCTAGTCTAGTTCCATTTGGGTTCATAAAGTGAAATCATGTGAGAAAGAAATAACAAATTAAGAACAAGTTATAGCAAAAAAACAAGGGTATCAGAAGAGAGCAGCAGTGTTATAAGCCATTATGCCCATGACCCAGAAGGCCATCTTTTTATTTAAGCACAAAAATTATCAGTTCATAACAGCCTTTTGAGTCATTGCTTGTAATTATTTAACCAGTTAACTCACTTTATAGCTCATTTTGAAGCTGCTTTTCTATCATTGTACTTCTTTTAGCACTATGGGTGCATCTCTTTTCATAAATGATCTGAAAGCAAAAAATCAACTTTAAAAGCAAATATGGAACTCATTTAAACTTTGCATTTACTTTGAAAAAATATTTCAATGTGCAGAGTGCATCAGTGAAGCAGACATAATTTCTTTTCTAAATTAAATCTTAAGTCTGAGAAATCAAAGCTTACACTGCATTGAGTCTCAAGAATCAAGTATAAAAAAAATCAAAAGAACAAATGAGGCAATATGGCTTTGCCTCAGGCCTTCGGTACACAAAATCTCCTTGGGCATTTTCAAGACTCATCTGGACAAAGCCATGGCTGACCCAACCTTGCTCCAAATCAGAAGCTGGGTGAGTACCACCATTAGTCCCTTCTAACCACACAAGGTCTGTGATTCAATAGAATAAATCTGAGCACTGTAAGCTACTGCTGACATTGGGGCTATCCAGGAAAAGAAAAATGATCAATGATGATGACTGGAAGGAACCCAAGGGTGAGAATGGGACATCCAGTGCTTCAAGTATCTCTATTTTCTTAATTCTCTCACTAAGTCTCAGACTTCTTGTCCTATTAAATCAGAAAGGAAAATGACTGAAATTAGTTAGCACTTAATTTAACTTAATTATCAAATCTAGCAGAAACAAAGTCATTTTCCCTTGGTTAACAGAGCCACCTATAGCTCATTGCCCAGATGTTCATGCTTTGGCTAAAGGAAAGCTAAAAATGTGTTTTGGTGATCCTGAATAGCACACTGGTCTTTAATTTCTTGTGTTCCATCTTACTATTGCAAGATACAAACCATGACAAATACTGTTTGAATTATAGCATTCTGTCTTGACACATATCTTGAATTGTATTTTCAGTGGGGTCTTCTGTACAAAACCTTGAGTTTTGTAACAGGTATGAATCAAATTCAGCCCAGCAACAAAACAAATCCTTTTGGAAAACTTGATGACATGCAATATATATGCCAGCGTACTTTTCATACAAAAAAAAAATATGTTTAAAAATATGTTCAACCCTTCTGTTCTGATGGACACTAGTACTTATTTACCTAAATTTAACTTAGTTGCTGTTGTAAAGCAGCAACTGCAGCCATTCAGGAATACTTAATACTCCAATAAACCAGCAAAGCATAACTGCTGACAGCATTGCCGCTTTTAGAACAACCTTTACAAAAAGGCACGCTTGTTAGAGCTTTCACTATCTGATCTGTCCAATGAAATGCAGATGCTCTGGTTTATGGTCTCTTCTGCCTGTCAGCCATGACCTTTAAAGGTGAAATTTAAATCAGCAATGTTTTTCAATAAAATTATCAATATTACCTTGCATTATCCTAAAAGATCGAGAACTGTTAATTTGCCTATTTATAGAAATGTAGCTTGTTGCACAGAAACATTAGAAGAGCTGATGCAGAAAAGAACAATTTAAAGTGGGATCTAAAGCTTACTGAAGTCATAGGAAGTATCTGAAAATATTTTTAGTTATGTGCCTAATTTGTATAAAACTGACCCTTTATTTTCTGTCAAATTTTATACCTGTAAAAGTAAGCTACATAATCCAGCAAGTCACAAGTATTGTTACATATACCCACTAGGTATACTGGTGCTAATTACACATGCAAATAGTTCTACAGTGACTTTTAATAACCACCTTTGAAATGTGATCTATATATGACTTCACAAAAGACAAACAAAACAATTAAAGACATGATCAGGTCTGGAGAACTGAGCTTCTTTTTCCCCATTTTATCCTTGACCTCTATGTCCAGTGAATTTGTCAAGGCATGGGTAGTAGAAGCTCAGTTGGTAATCTCTGCAAACATTTCTTCTTTCAATAAAAGATTTCCAATATTGCAAGCTTATGTGAAAAGCCCATCATATTTTCCTACATACCTCACCATCAGAACAGTGTCCGCATTGACTCTTTGTTTTGCACATAATTTTACTATATCTTGAATCTAAAAGCGATGATATAAAAGCAAGTATAGTTCTGTGTTTTCTACAATTTGGGTACTTTCTCTTTTAAAGGAACATGTCTCAGACATTTTCTTGGCATTATTTTTGAATTCAATATATCCTTCTAAATAACTTACCTTTTTCTTTATTGCATTTCACAAAATTCGAAGTATCTTTAAGAGTGAGAAGGAATATGATTAATGTCTATAAATACATCATCAGAAGCACAAACTGGAAAGAAAAAGAAACCTACTTAAGCTAAAGGACATTTTCTGGCAAACGAACAAACGGTTCTCAGTTAATGAATAAATATATGCTTGAATCTAGAGGTTTAATCTACTTTAGGAGTGAGTTCTGGAACAGCTTTTTAAGTGACACAAGGGCTAAAGCACATAATTGGTGTTAAAAATGAAGTTTCTATCAGTGTATGAAAGAGATCAGGTAGTGTGGCTGTCTGCAACAGCAGGAAACTTTGGTGGCTCTCAGTGAGCCAAGTGGGCCATACTTTGTGCATTTTCCTACTATTTTTGTCAATAAAATTAAACAAGAAAACTTTAGACACTGAAGTGATAGCACTGCAAAACTTGGAAAGCTCTTCACAATGGGTGACATTCATATTACTTTTTAACACAGTAAAAACTGATTTTTTTGCACAGAATTTCATCTCATAGTAAAAATATTATCTTCTGGCATTTTCCATCCCCAATAATCATAACTGACACCTGTAGAACCAAGCTGGGAATTATTTTTCCTTAGTGTAAATCTATTTAGATGAAATGTTTATTAAAACCACACACATACATCACTGAAAACAAGCATTTGAGAGAATGATAAATTATTCATCTGATTTAAACATTCTGTGCTCAACATCTTTGCAAAAAGGAAAAATAATTGCCTCAAGTTACCAGGTGGTGTTGGATTATGGACATGTCACTGCAAACAACCTGGGGAATAACCTGGGATGGAACTTCAAATGAAATTTTCTTTCAACAGCATACTGATTTCATTTGATTGATTTGACTAATCAAATTCTGTGTGAGCCCTTCTCTCCAATGAAACCTGATATTCTCTCTATCTCTATCCAGCAATTTTAAGGGGGAAAATGTGGCTAGTGCTTTATATCCTACTGCTGCCTTTCAAACTCTTTGACCTATCTATTACTCCCTATTCAGGAATCATAGAATCATAGAATGATAGAAAAGTTAGGGTTGGAAAGGACCTTAAGATCATCTAGTTCCAAATCCCCTGACATGGGCAGGGGCACCTCACACTAAACTGTGTCTCACAAGGCTCTGTCCAGCCTGGCCTTGAACACCACTAGGGACGGAGCATTCACAACTTCTTGGGCAACCCATTCCAGTGCCTCACCACCCTTACAGTAAAGAACTTCTTCCTTACTTCCAATCTAAACTTCCCCTATTTAAGTTTTTACTCTTTACCTCTTGTCCTATCACTACAGTCCCTAACGGAGAGTCCCACTCCAGCATCCTTTTAAGCCCCCTTCAGGTACAGGAAGGCTGCTATGAGGTCTCCACACAACCTTCTCTTCTCCAGGCTGAACAGCCCCAACTTTCCCAACCTATCTTCATATGGGAGGTGCTCCAGTCCCCTGATGTCCTGAGTTCAGCAGTAGCAGTCGTTTTTCTCCTTCTTAGTAGCTGGAGCAGTGCTGTGTTTTGATTTTTGGCCTGGGAACAGCACTGATAACACCGATGCTTTTAGTTACCGCTCAAATGTTTTAGTCTGACCAATGACTTTCTGAGTCTCATGCTCTGTCAGGGAGGAGGGGAAGCTGGAAGGGAGCAGAGACAGGACACCTGACCCAAACTAGCCAAAGAGGTATTCCATACCACAGCACATCATGCCCAGGATGTAACGAAGAGTTACTTGGAAGGGCTGGGACTGCGGGGTTGGACGAGGTATCAGTCAGTGCTCGCTCGGGTGGGGTTGGGCGATTTATAGGTTGGCTGGTGCTGAGGTGTTGTATTCTCTTCCCTTGTTATTTCCCTTACCATTATTTTTATTGGTGGTAGCAGTAGTGATTTGTGTTATACCTTAGTTACTAAATTGTTCTTATCTCAACCCGTGGGATTTGAATTCTTTTCGATTCTCCTCTCTGTCCCTCCGGGAGTAGGGGGAGGGCAAGAAGGGGGGGAGTGAGAGGGCGACTGCATGATTTATGGATGACTTTTGTTTAAACCATGACACCTGATCATCCTCATGGCCCTCCTCTGGATTTGTTCCAACAGTTCCAAGTCCTTTTTATGTTGAGGACACCAGAACTGCACACAATACTCCAGGTGAGGTCTCATGAGAGCAGAGTAGAGGGGCAGGATCACCTCCTTCGACCTGTTGGTCACGCTCCTTTTGATGCAGCCCAGGATACGGTTGGGTTTCTGGGCTGCAAGCACACACTGAAGCCGGCTCATGTTCATTTTCTCATTGACCAGCACCCCCAGGTCCTTCTCCACAGGGCTTCTCTGAATCTCTTCTCTGCACAACCTGTAGCTGTGCCTGGGATTGTTCCAACCCAAGTGTAGGACCTTGCACTTTTCACAGTTAAACTTTATAAGGTTGGCATCAGTCCACCTCTACAAGCATGTCAAGGTCCCTCTGGATGGCATCCCTTCCCTTCAGCGTATCAACCGGACCACACAGCTTGGTGTCACCTGCAAACTTGAGAGCTGGTCTCCAGATGGACATTGGTCATCTATCACAACTCTTTGTGTGCGGCTATCCAGCCAGTTCTTTATCAGTGCCCTACCTGGAAACTTGCACAACATAGGACTTTTTCATTTCAGATGCATACATCACCTTTGGTTGCTTTAACTATTGAAGATCTCTTTATTTTTTTACTGTGCCATTTGATACGAGAAAGACTTTAGGATGCTCTACACAAAGTTTACTAATTGTTTATGTGGTCCAACTTTTTGAAAGTATGTCTAAAGTAGAGGAGACTGCAGTATGAAACAGATAGAAATGCCTACACAATGCAGTTGTTTATAGATGCAGTTTCCTCACACAAGGTGTTAAAATTTGACAGTGCTGTAATCAGTACTAAATACTGTAATCGTGCAAGTCATTCTGTCAATTCACTGCAGCAGAGCTCCTGTTGAAACCTTTCTATGCTATTAGACTTCATACTGTTGGGTTTAATAAACAAATCAAAGAGAAGTTTTACATTTGATCTGTGAGGTATTTTAAGTCAATATAAACCTCCAAGCAGAGGAGTCAATTCACCGCTTGTAAACAGTCAGTCACACAGGACTTCAGTAGCAGAGGTTAGGGTAAAAACCACTGCATGATTTCTAGGATGCTCTTGTTTTCATTCTCTTTGCAAGATACAGAAAGCCATTGATAGAAAGAAAAAGGTGATTAAAAAAGAAGTTGACTCTGAATGAGGAGTCTTGAGACAACGTCTGAGAGGCTTTTTGAAAATTAATGGTTACTGGAAATTGTTGACTTGATTGCCCGATATTTCCTTAAAACTAAGATATCTTTTGCTCATGTACCTCAAAGTACTGATGCATTGTTAAAACATTTCCTTTGTCTGTTATGCTAAAGGACACACTGGCTTTTCTTAAATCTCTGATTGCTTCAATTTATTATCCTCCACTGGAGCAATTAATTAGCTGCTTCCCTTATAAATGCTTGGGGTTCATTTCAAACTTCACTTAAGGAAGCAATATTTTGTGGGCACGAATTTGATGTCACTAGAGACTATTTAATCTTTTCTTGATTTTATTTTCAACTGAACTAGCTGAAATTTAAGAGGCATATTCTCATGTAAGGACATAAGGGTGTCATGAGACACTCTCTGTGAGTCTAAATGATACTAGTAGCTGTATCACTACTAATTTTACAATAGTTGGTTAAATAACAAACACAATATCTTTAAATCATGAATCTGATAAGGAAAATGTGTATTTCTTGATCATTTGAGAGTATTGGAGAAGGAAACTTTTATTGGCATGTGGCACTTCTGAAAGAAAAAAATGTATAGAACAGAGTAATAAGCTGACCATTTTGATCTCCAGCTTCCTGGTACCTGAATAACCAGGTTCCAGGTTCCTAATTTCAGTTCATGAGGGAACATCGTATCATAGAATCCTAGAATAGTTAGGGTTGGAAAGAACCTTAATATCACCTAGTTACAACCCCCCTGCCATGAACCACTATTATTCCAGATGCATTATTGAATTAATGTCTTTACTCACAGTTTCTCTGGTTTGTGTTTCTTCTGCAAGGACACAAGTGATTTCTTTCTTCAGTATGCTATGCAGAAAGCTCTGCGGTGCTCACTGGACCAAAAATTCCTGAGAGCAGCTGTGCTTGGAGATGATGCTACCAGTACAGCTAGATAAATGAGAAGACAGAGTAGCAAAGATCTAGCCAGTTGGAAGCCTGCTACAGAACCAAGGGCCTCCAGACTGTATAGGAGAGGAGAGTACAGGTGTCAGACCCCAAGGTGGCCAAAGAGAGGTGGGATGGGAATTTGCACCATCCAGTATAGTCTCTGAAGTGTCCTGAGAGAAAACCTGACAGAAAAAGCTATTTGAATTTAAAGGTCTTTTTGGAGATGCTCACTTTAGGGAAAAGGACAGCCTGCGCAGTCCAGCTCAGGCATTCAACATGACCTAAAGTCCCATCCACAGTGTTTATGAAGAAATATAATCTGCATGGCTGTAGACTTCTCTGCATATGGTAAGCCTATAAGCAGGCTCCCAGAAATGCAGTACTGTGGCTGCTTACATCTTCACCTGTCTGCCCTTGTCCAAAGAACTTGAACAAGCTTTCCTTATACATCTGTGAGTTCAGCTGTGTACAGGCAAGCATTATTAGCGCCCACAGCTTCCTTCTTGAGTGTATCTGGCATGTGTATTTATGTAGTAAATGAATGCATTTGCAAGTCAGTGACCATTTCTACGCCAGCACAGTGATAATTCATCTAGAGGAGCAACACACCAGCCACACAGGGTATGAAGCAGTAGCACAGCAGGCAACTTGCATGCTTGTCTAAACAGTGCCGTCTAGGTATGAAGAAAGTGCTATTTTTGTCTTCTGAAGATGCAGCGTTCAGCCATCATTTCACTTACTGTGGTTAATTTACTGAGAAAAATGTGGCATTTTATGTTGCTGTCAAAAGTAGCCCTTGTTATTTTTTGAGTGCTCAGACATAAGGACTGTTCCCCTGATGACTTCCCAGTGTTACAGTGCATCACAAAACTGGACTGCTTTTGCCCCTTTTCCCCTGCTTTGAAATCCCTGCTTTTTCAGCTATTAAAAAGAAGGAAAGGACTAAGAGGCAAAGGAAAAATCAACTCAAAATTTGATTAATGGTATTTATATTTGTCTCACATGTGGCCAAGAACCAGTTGCACACAGAGCACATTTAATATCTGGATGAGAAAGTGTTCATTTACATTTCTTCCATTTAGGTCATCTTTCATACCAGCAGTGTGCCTCTGTTGTGATTGAAATGTCAGGTTTTTATATAGCGGTATTAACATGCTGCATGTGGGGAGGGGAGAATGGGTTGCTTCATCATATAGTCTCATTTGTATTTGTTTATTATTTCAATATTCATGATGGGCTGACAACTTTATGAGTTCAATTCTGGGGATGAAAAATATGAAAAGAGCTTGTGGGAGCATAGATCCTGAAAAGATTTCACTTTTAAATTTTGTAGACACAACTTACATTCATCAACACCCCCATATAAATGATCAGCCTTTAAAGCCCGCAGGGATGGTTTCAAGCTTCACTCTATTGTAACAGCATGTCAGCCAGACAGTTGTTAGTGAGCAGATAAAAGTGATGCAGTTAGTTAGATTTGAAGGTCTCAAGACTGAAAGGTATGAAATAAAATTCAGAAATGCTGCAGCTGGAGTTATCGAGGCTAGAATTTGCCATCGCTCAGAAGTACAAGGTGAAAATGAAGAATGTGATAACATGATAAATGGAACTGATCATATCTGTGACAGTCTTTTGATCTTCAAAAGCCCAGAGGGTTTGAATTTTGCTGATAAATCTTGCTATAATTACTTTCTGTCATTCAAACTCTATATGACACAAGACTAGAGAAGGCTGCAGGTGATACTGTTATGGAAAAGGGCTTGTGAGCCTTCTGGTCACCTCTACAACCAAGATGACACAAAAAAAACCAAGCTGCAACTGATGGGGTTTACACTGACAAGTAGCGTTTTTACTGTTTCTCGTGATCCTGAGATTTCTTGGGCTTTCAAGGAGTTTTTGGAAATAAGGCTCATGTGTCTTTCAGACACACTGCCTTTCACAAAAATTTAACTTCAGTTCAGTGAGGAAAACACAAATTCTTCAGTATTAAGTAAATTCTATAGCAAGTTTTTAGGGTCTGTGTTGATTTGGTACAGTGATTTGACCTGTATCTTCTAATCTTTATTTGTTGAAGTATGACTTTAAACCAATGGTTAGAGGAAGCAGGAGCACATGAAAGCAGTCCCTTCCCCACAGAAAGCTAAAGCAGGGATTTCTGCATGTGACATCTGGGATAACTAGACCTGTTCAGCAGCCTTCTAAATCTGCTCTGCTTTAATGTCTGGTTGCACAGGGTAGACAAATTCTATTGACCACATAAGAGAGTGAGGGTAGACAGGCTGACCTGAGTAACTTAAGAGGGGCTGCCTGTAGCATCAGGACCCCAGCTCATGCATCATCACCTGGACCCTCTGAGGATCAAGAAAGGGATGCCTGAAATGGAATCAAGCAAGCCAGCACAGGGGGTCCTCTGACTTGTGCAAAAGACACTGTGCTGGGAGGCCAGCAGTCCCCACTTTCCCAAGGGATGGCTTCTGCTAGAGAGGAAGAAGCATCCTGCATGCACAAAACCCTCACCCAGAAGGAAGAAGGGAGATCTGGAATGGGGAGGGGGATCCATACCCTCAGTACATAGG
Organism: Lathamus discolor; assembly: GCF_037157495.1. Lineage (NCBI taxonomy): Eukaryota > Metazoa > Chordata > Aves > Psittaciformes > Psittacidae > Lathamus > Lathamus discolor. Next base: position 86,981,634 of record NC_088885.1, read on the forward strand.
GTTCCGGGGACCTAGGGTGACTGCAGTTAAATACAGGCAGTATATCACTTCAAGGGTAGACTAAACTGGCTAAAGAAAATTATTTCCAGCAGATGATGGGAAATCCAAGTAAGAATGAGCGAACAAACATGAAAATGAAGATATAAAACTTCTCCTTTCACTAGAGAAATCAAGTAATATTAGGTTTCACGATACTTTGAATTCTTGCAGAAGGTAAGGAAAAAGGATTAGATAAAATCCTGTATCTAAATTCCATTTTGCATATTCTTGATCCATTTATTTCTAATGGGAATTTTGAGATAAAGAGATTTTCAAAATGCAGAGCTGCTGTGATCTAGAGACCTACCAGAAGTACTGTCTTGAGGAGTTTTACCATCGCTCTAAGACAAAGAAAAGTTAATTTACACTCTTCCAGCAAATGATGGCACAACTTTTCTGTGACTAATACAGACAGTGAGGAAAGGGCAAACATAGCAGCACTGCTATTGTTCATTACCAGCCCCAGCAGTAGTCTGTTCTTTTGGTCAAAACCAAACCAGTGATCCTAAAAGAGCTGGTTAAACAAGCCCTCACTATCTAGGGATCCTCTAGAAAAGATGGATTTCAGAAACAGAAATTCATGTGTGAAAAAATTAAGTAAAATCTTCCCGCATTCATCTTAAGACAAACTGTAATATTTGACAGACTCTGCTGCCACTGTGGTCACTTCTTTCTCTAAAGGTATAGTTCTGGCAGAAAAATCAGTATGTAGAACAATTGTCCACACTTATTAAAGGAACCTGTTCTTGAAACTGATTAGAATTTCCTGAACAAAAAGCCAACATACGTGGAGTAGTTATATCTATGTGCTTTCATTAGTCATAGGAGAAGGCTGTAGAGGGCTCTCTTGGATAATTCATAGGGTGGCATTAAAAGATGGGCAGAAGTTCACTTGGGTCAGCCAGGTTTGTGATAACTGGAAGTCCAGTCATGACAGTCACCACAGCATTTGGCGTAGAAGGAATCTGTGACATTATGAAAGTGGGACTTGGTGCATGTTCCATGACAAACGTGCCATTTCCATCGGAAAATGCCAGTCTTCATGAAGATAGTGACATAAAGAGATATTGTTTAAAAGAGGAAGGTAAAGCCATATTGGAAGGTTACTGCTAAGCAAAAAGATACACTGGACCCTGTTCAAAATTGTTTAAAAACAGTTTAAAATACAGTAGAAGGGCTCTGTATATAGTCTAAAAGTAAATTATTAACTCCTCATTTTCAGTCTTCTGTAATGTTAACTAGCACCTCCTCTCTCTCACCACAGTAGCTATCAGCACTGTGCAAGCTAAAACACAGAGGTGTAACACCAAATCAACCAGTGGAGTACACCGTATATTCCTATCTGGATGGATGGCATTCTGGAAACCTTATGTCAGAAAATGTTGCATTTAAGCTGAAGGCTGCAAGCTTTGTAGAAGGTCCTTGTCTTGTTGGAACTTGTCCAAGTTATGTACTTACATATATACTGATTTTTTATTTGCATGAGTTTTCCTGTGACACAGATATGTAGCATATATATAAATGTTTATTGAGGGATTATTTTAACTGATGGCATTTTTATCAGGTAACTTTTCTTCTACACCTAAACCAAGGTTTTGCTGCAGTTCACCTGTAACTATTTCAGACCACAGGTCCTGTTAGAATACTTTTTAATGCTATGCTCCAGAACTTTTAATGTCACCAGAAGCCACAAGAGGACACTGTTAGAGAAAATGCCTAAGAATAAACTTTATCAATAGGTCATTTTAATGTATTTCATGTATCAATAGAAAAATCTGTTTCCACCTGGCTGTATTACTGGGAATTATTTTTTTTAAGATGTTGCCTAATAATTGTCTATCCGCAAATGTCTTAAAACATCAATTTTTATAAGAAAAAAAAAAAAGGAAGTCACTTCATTTTCCTGTTCTTAGTGCTTTGGCAGTGAAGGGCTTGTCCAAGCTCCAACAAATTGCACTAAGCAGTGGCAACTGTTCGACAGATTTTTCACTCAACGCCCAGGTCAGCATAAGTCCATACAAACATGAGAATGAAGATCTAAAACTTCTCCTTTCATTAGAGAAATCGAGCAGCTCTTAAGACAATGAGGGAGGACAAGCAGAAGCAAGGCGGAAGGCCCCCCTTAGGAAGAAAGAACTGCAGGATAAAGCATAGCTGAGTGAATGAACTGTGTGTGAGAATACAGAAAGCTTGAATATCAACCCAAGCTGCTGGCTGAAAGCTTCAAGTCTCTGTCTGATGCTTAATGTCTGAATCTTCTGAGAGTCTCTGGTGCAGAATCCCAGCCAATACAATCATTGCCTGTTCGGACTTGATTGCAAGTTCCCATCTGCTTTATTAAGCTGCTCTGATTTGATCTTTAGCTGTGTACATCTCTGCAGTTTATTACAAATGGAAAGCATTCTATTTTGCCAGTGCCAATGAGCATTGTTTGATGGGGCTAGCAACTGGAAATTGTAAGGACATGAATAAATTCAGAAACCCAGCACATGAAGCTAAACCATTTGCAATTTGACATCATCCTAATACCCAAGGAACAGCAATACAATATTTACAGTAACATTACAATAGTGTATCAACAATTGGATAGTGGAATGGAGTGAGTTAAAATACCAGAGAGCTATAATGTGTCTGAGAGACTGCTGAATACACACCTCATAATCAACCAGGCAGCCAGAACTGGAAAATTACAATGTGCCTTGTAATAGTAGACTGAAATGCACAAAATCAGCAAGAATTTTAAATTGGTTGATTTTTTACTGCATTGGTTATTTATTTATATTTTTTGTTTTTCATATATGTCCTATTATACATTATGTGAATGCTGTCTATTTATACTTGGGATATTTGAAGAACAGGTAAGTGAAACAGTTGTATCCTAATGCTTTTGACATCTGTAGAAGTACCCCCAATCATTTACAGATTTGAGGTGATCTCAGTAAGGAGCTTACAGTGAACTTCTGTAAGAATGACATTTTATATGAGACAAAGATTAAAAAAGAAAAAAAGGAAAGCAGTTTTTATCTTCCTTTTCAGAGTGTAGAAGAATTAACTTTTTAAACAGAGAAAGTAAAAGGTGATGAAACCCCCTAAATGATAAAATCATACAAAATGAGCAAACCACAGATTTTTAAACCTCATAAACCACTTTCTCCCTGCTTGCTTTCGGTTTAGTCAAGAACTTTCTGGGTTGCAGGAAACTCTGCACAAATCTTTAGGGTTTTCACTGTCACCCCACAGGTGTGGGTTTTAGCTGCTCCTTGTTCCTCCCAGTAGTGTCTCTGTGAACTGCAGGCTCCAGGTCTTTGCCTCTGCCCCCAGGTCTGTGGGCTGCAAGACCCTCCCTGGGAACAGTCTCAGGTACTCCCAAGGGAAAGAACAATCTGCCCTGAAAGGTCAGATCTACTTATTGCTTTTTGAAGGAACACAGCACATAGATTGAAAACAAACCAAACAAATGGATGTTCTCCATTGCACCCTGCAGTCCCTGGGATAAAACTTGCATTGTGGTCCAATATAAACAATCCTTGTAATTCAGTATTCTTCATGCACACAAGAGCTCTTTTGAAAGAAAACAAACTGCTATGTCTTCTGCTTTATAGCAACACAATAGAGGAAAAAATCTTAGAACTCAGAATGTAAGAACTGTTTATTGAGATGGATGATTTATCAGAAATGAATTTTTTCCCCTTCTCTACGCTGACAATAACCTATATAATAAACTGGCTGAATTGTATTGCCTTGTTTTCGTCATATGAATCTGATAATTTTTTCATAGTTCTGACTTGGAATGTTATCTTTTGAAAAGACAGCACCCTCCTGAAAGCAAATGAAACACATGTAGCAAAGCTTAAAACAAAAATCAACTCCATTTTGCATATTTACATAATCCATTCTTGAATAAAATATGCTGTAAACACACTGCTAGTCCTTCTGGATGGTATTGCTTCCTTCTGCATAGTCTTTGAGAGACCTGAAAGATAGAAAATTTAGCAAGACCTAAAGATAGAGCAAACTGAAGGGAATCAGACGTTTTGCACATTACTGCCTTGAAATTTGTTTTCAGTAAACACTAGAACAACTGCAGAAACTTTGCACACTATTATCTTTCAAAACTGAATTGTTTGGAACTCGAGAAGAAGCTGGCCAGGGAGTAGGAAGGAAAAGTCCACTCATGCAGCTGTGAAATGGCTCAGATGCCTTTCCCCTCCCCATAATTTTTATTAAAGTGATCTCAACTTTAAAAAAGGCTCATTTCATCAAAATTAGTTTTGACAGGCTCTTAGTGTTAGCATTGAAGTGCACCAATTCCAGTGAAAGCCTCTCTGATTCCAGTACATCCACATTATTCCAAGGAATTGTGAGCACTCAGTCTCACCGGCACAGCACATCGCATCTCCCAGCAGAGTGATCACCCTCCAGCTTGACGGCAACCTTTCTAGGGTTAGGAAAGTGTCACTGAGGGCTGCACCTTCAATGGGAGCTCTGTTCTCCAAGCTGCCTAGGTTTTCACTGCTGCCTATACACTCTGCTACTGCAGGCCTCAGTCAAACATCATGTACAAGATACATGAGTGATGAGAAGACATGCAGGATGTGTTGAGGGGTAGTGGAAGGGCTTGGGGGAGTGGTTCTGAGTACAGGATCCATCACAGACAATTACCTGGGGTATGCGGGACAGCAGACAGGGTTGACAGAGCTCAAGGCAGACAAGAAGGATGTGTGAGGTTGGAGAAAGAGGACTCATATGAAAGCAGCTTCTCAGGGAGAAGCAGGAGGGCTGTAGCAACACAGGAAACAAACAAAAAAAGAGAAAGCAAAAAGAAGAAACATGGAGATAAAGACAGAATAAAACTAGCACGAACTTTTCTCAGATAGCAAAACAGTGAAAGATAGGAAAATGGACATTTTAAATAGGCATAAAAGGTTCGTGTCAAAGCATAAAACCTGATAACATTTATTTCATTTGGTTTAAACTACATCCACAGCTTCCTTGCGAACTTAACTCTCAGTCCCAAAGACCACATGGCTGGTGAAAGGAGAGACTGTGCAACATGACTCCTCATGTTGGTTCAATAGGTGTTCTTTTTGAGGTTGTTTCAGCTCCTGCCAAAGCAAGTATCTGCTTTCAAAGTTCAGGCTGTCACCTTAAATCCTTGTGTTTTATCAGTCCTTGCTCAGTCTCCAGTCTCTTGCCTGCCTCCTGCTAAAGATGCCAGAAACTCAGACAAGATTTCTCCTCTGGAGGACTCGTTACACAGAATTGGAGGAGCTCCAATGCTACCCATGCGTGATTTGACAAAGAGCTACACATCATATGCACCAACAACTCTTTTGCTTTCCTTCTATTGTCTCCTCCAGTGGCAAAAGTATCTCTCAAAGATGCAAAAACCTGATAGTAGAATCTCATGTGAGTCAAATGTTTTTTTAGACCATGAACTCTCTCAACAGCACAAGGAAAAAGGAGCTTGTGGTAGCTTTCTTAACAATCTTTACCTATGAGAGCCTGAAGTCTTGGATATTACACTGTGAAGAATTTCAAGTTTCAAATCAGGTTTGTAAGTGCTTCAGTCTTCATTCTACCATGACTTTCTGTGCAGAATCTCCTTCAGGAACCACCAGGGCTCAAGTCCTGTCTTGTCAGTGACTGCAGTTACACTAAGTTCTGCCAAATTCTGAAAATTCGTTGATGTTTTTCAACAGCCTGAGTCGGGCGAGGGGTTGTCAGCTTTCCATGCAGGCTGCCAGGGTGGATATTAAACTAACCCGAGTGTTTGTTTCTGGTCCGCTCTTGTCAGAATTGATTTGTGTGTGAAGGCTCCCAATTCTCAGCCTGTATACTTAATATGTTTCTCCAATGAAGTGCTTTGCACGATCTGCTAAACAAACAGCCATAGGGATTTCTTTAGATTCAGGGAGAGCAGCATGAATCTTCTTTCTGGAGAAACTGGGTTGAACCCGAGTGATCCCTACCAGTATTTGTGAATATACAAACTATAGACCCAAGGGTCTTACCTCATGTCAGATGCTAACTGTTCACCTTCAGGGGTAGGAAACGTTATTGTACCCAAGAGTGGGAGAGCATAATTGTCCAGCCTTTTCATTACTTTTCTGGAAGTTAGATAGCTCTTTTGATAGATGCTGGGTACAGAGGATGTGACCAGACAAATTAAGTATTTCAAAGTAACATGAAGGTGAAATGATTTGCTTTCTTATTTCCTGTTTGAATTTGGAAAGCTTTCCCTGGCAAGTCAGAAATTATGTTTTGCGTGCAAAACCATGCATTCTTAGTGACACAAATACCACTTTATTCAGGTTCACTAAGGAAAAAAAGGTGTGGAATCTGACTCAATTTCATTCTGAAGCATCAGATGAAGTTGGTGCAAGTAGGTGTAAGATACTTTCCTTTCTGGAGGACTTCCATATAATTCTTAACTAACTTCATAATTCTTGCAACATGGATTTTTGACATTATTTTAATGAAACATGGGTAAACCTGGTAGGCACTCTCTTTTAACTGGTGCACCAGGGACGTGTTTCAGCCTTGCACTCAGTCCATGCACTTACTGAATTACCCTGGTTCTAGGGACAGCACATTGCCCTTGACAAAGGGTTAAGAAAGGGTTGCTACATCAGACATAAATCTATTTCACCTATATTTATGGGCAATTGAGTCTGATGGAGAAGTGTTTTCTTTACTGATTTTTAGAGCCATTCTCGTGATAAATGATAGGAAATTAGAAATAGCGTGTGCAACTACAGCACATTAATGCCATGCCTTCAGGGTAAGTCACAGCAAGCCCACCTATTATTTTCCACTGAACATATGCCAAAAGAGGGAAGATTTGTTGCTCCTATCACCATTCTTTGTGTTATTGTGGACCCAAAGGAGCCCACAGACCACTCTTCGAGCCTTCATGTAAATGCAGTAAAAGTTATAGCATTTTCTGAAAAGTCTGTAATGCAAGAGTGGAGGAATTACCATTACCGTGTTTATACAGCCTGGATTCTGACCCTACACAGTTCTCCAGAGGCTAAATAAGAGCTGTGTGACAGAACCACAAATTATCACAGGTTTTCTGAATCCTGTACAAAAACCTTACTTAGAAGGCCATTCTTTTATGTTTTCTCTGTACTCATCATCAACAGTTGATGGCTTGGAGGTACTGACGGAGCATACAATTTGCAAGTCATAATTTTCCTGACTGATGCTTATTAATGAAAGACAATGCCTATGAAAGGTCAGCCAAAAAATAAATAAGTAAAACATGTGATGACAGAAATAATCACTGGAGATAGAGAACACTGGCACTGGATGGAAAATGCTCCCAGTAAATCAAACCATTAATACAAATACACATTGTACTTTGATAAAGTCTCTGCATGTGAGGATAAGATTATTCCAAAAAAATAAATCATTAAAATTAATTATTAATCTAGATAAAAGGAGGAAAGCATCTGTATGTACAATTAAATGTGAGTGATTTTCTATTTTTAAATAGTAAATTCTCAGGCTGGGAAATTCTCTCATGAAAGTACCAAGTAAACTAGACTGTCTCCAACAACAAAGAGATCATCTATGAAAAAAGTGGTATATGGGTGAAGCTAGTTTTATGGATTTCACTTATATACAATACTCCAGCCTATTCTGCAACAGTTTCTACTTTGATACCAAGATCTCCATCTTCCTTTCCTTTTGTGCTTCTTTAACTTCATTACCTGTGGGCTGGATGTGAAAAGGTAGCACAGAAGAGCCTGTGCTCATGAAGTAAAGCATAACCAGCGGCAGTAATTTTCTCCAGGAAAATATGAGAGAGCAGGCTGAGAAAAACTGGAAAAAGTGTGGCGTTAGGGAGAAGTATAAAAATGCAAATCTGAGAGCAGTTGAATGTGGGGACCATAGCGATTTTATCCATTGGGCTGTAACCAAGGAGAGGGGCCACCAGTGGTGGCATCTGCTGAGGCTAGTGACCTCATCTCTGGAGTGTCCTATCAGAAGGGCCTTCCAACATCACCATAGCAACCATGCGGGACCTGCCAGCCTGACAAAGAGACCAGGAGCTGACCAAAGCAGGTGCAACCGGGGCTTTACCTGTTTTGTCACAGGCAACAGCACCCAGGCTGGCATCTGTGACTTTGGAGCTCTCATGGATGAGGCAGTGAGTGCAGCAGTAACGAGAATTAGAGGAAGAGAGCAAAATGCAGTATTTCTCTCCAGGCAGGTGAGAAGAGCTTTGAGTTTATGTAGAAACAGTTAGTGGAGGCTTTCCTTTTTAGTGATACTTGAAAGAAAGAGGATATTTCAGGTTCTTCACTTTCACACTCTAGTTTCCTAGATTTCAGTAATGCCAAATGTTAAACAGGTCAGATCTTATTTTCTGATGTTATCTTTTCATGTGACGGCAAGAGATGCTAAAACAAGTACTGTATCGAATCTGCTCAGATTTTTATTTAGCTTGATCTCTAGCCAAATACAACTAATGAGAGGCTAAAATGAGGAGGAAAATATACAGGAATGAAAAGTCTGTTATGTTTTCTGCAGCAGGACACTCAATTTCATATATATCCTCAAGAGAGAGAAAGGCCTTTTACAGCATTACAGAATGCTGGGTAACTAATGAGAAGTTACTTTGGGTATCACAGGGTTGATGACCTTTTTGTTGTGTTTTTGGCTAAGACTGCAGACTGACTGCTGCCTTTGTAAGAAGTCAGTGTGGTGGGATTTCACACATGGAGTCTCTCATTCTTAGAGGTAGGCTTTGACAGTAACCATAATCTTCTTCTGATCAGCTGATTACGGGAGACACTAGCAAGATAGTTACCACCTTTCCAGGAAATTAAGAACATGAGGCATAGGTTTGCACAAATAAGTCAGTAACAGCCTGAGACAAAGAGTTCTGCTGTCTCTTTTCCATACACTCATCCTCTTGTGATGTTTCTGTCTGCCATCTGTATTTTTGCTTCATATTTTCTCCTCGTGCTCCATTTGTGCCCTTCTAACACTTCTGAAGAAATTCAGCCAACATTTAAACACTAAGATGATGTATAATCAAATGCAAGCAGACCTGTGTGTTTTTTCTTGCTGTCCTGAGGTCTGACTATCTGGGATCAATTCGCTCAAAAAGAAATTAATAATGACTTGAGTGAAAGTTAGAAAGATGAACAGACTCAAGTAGTGTATTGGGAGGGGAATTGAGCTGAAAATGCTGGCATTTCACAACTCAGCTGCATTTCCTAAATACTCACACTATAGTGACTGGCTGGGGGTCCTGGAGGGGATCCATTCTTTCCTTCCAGCTCCTTTTGTACCATATCAAGTGTTTATAGCACTTAATGAAGAGATCTCTGATGGCACTTTAATTTTGCATCATTTTTTAGATAAACATGCAATTGTAAGTGGCCAGTGTGCAGGAATTCATCACAAATGGACAAAACAGGTTGTTTCTTTAGGACAAGGTTGTTCATACAGTTCATAAATCATTTATGTTAGGAACTTTAAATTCAAGCATTGTTAGTAGACTGTGACCTTAAGACAGTGAGCATTGCCAGAAATGGGTCACTAAGCTTAGGATTCACTTTATTTGTTTACCTGGGTGGGACAGGGGAGGTGAAGGAGTCACTTTTGATATGTCTGAGATTTGCCTGTGGGATCCCTTGTCTTAAAACTGTGCGGCTCCCTTTTAGCTGCTGTCTGAGGCAAAGTTAAAAAGAAAAGGAACTTTTGGCTTTAAGGCACAACAGCCTTAGGGTTTATTGGCTTAGTGTGGAAAGTACATTTAAGAGTGCTACACCTCTCAGTTTCCTGCCTCTCCCCCATCTTTTTCTGAAATTCTTTTCCAGCACAACCAAAGGAAGTAACTATATGATTTAAAATTACACTTAAAATATGCATCACAAAAATTAAACATTCTCTTTCATGATTATTTTATTATATGCTTATTCTTGATGTAATAAATGCCATACAACTTCAGGCTGCATGTTTCTAATCTAAAATTAAAATGTATGTTTTAATCTAAAAATCTCAGTTTTTAGAGATTGTGTGATGGCAGTTAGTAGGGCAAGCCCACCCCCTTCATTTTCCAAAACATTGAAATCTTTCACCAATTTTAGAATTAAAAAAGAGGCAATATCACACTTGTCAGCCAAATCAGTGCTCAAAAGAAAACAGGTTAGGAAAAAAAACCAATCACTTATTTCTACTTACTCTCTTGCTTCAGCTTGAAATGTTATTCTTTTACATAAGAAAATATATTTTGTAAGTGAAATCAGAAAGTAAATAAAAATTAAAGCAAATAATAAATAAAAATAGTAAAATGTATTATAATAAAATAACAAAAATATGATGTAAATAAGTTATTATTTTTTTATCATTATTATGACACATGCTCCAATTCCTTAATCATCTTTGTGGCCCTTTGCTGGACGTGCTACAGTATGTCCATACCATTCTTGCACTGGGGAGCCCAGAACTGGGCACAGCAGACCAGATGGGTCTCACCAGTGCTGAGCCAAGAGGAAGGATCAACTCCTTTTGAGCTGATCCTTTTTCCCTGATCTTTTGGAAACACCTTTACTAACTCAGTCTAGGACAATGTTGGCCTTCAATGGCAAGGGGGCACTGCTGGCTCATATCCAACTTGCTGTCTACCAGGACTCCTGGGTCCTCTTCTTCAGAGCTGCTAGCAAGCATATGCTGGTGCATGGGTTGTTTCTCCTGTTGTTGAGGACTTCGCATTTCCTGCTGTTAACTTCATAAAGCTATTCCTCCCATGTGCAGTAGTACGCATTCCCCTTCACTAAACTTCATGCGATTCCTGCTGGCTACACACTCTAGCCTGTCAGGGTCCCTGTGAAAGGCAGCACATTCATCTTGCTAATTAACCACTAACCTCCCAGTTCTGGTGCTGCATTATCTGCCAAATAGCTGATAGTGCACTGCCCGATGATCCAAGTCATTAACGACATTAAGCAGGACTGGACCCAGTACTGGCCCCTGGGGCCCACCATTAGTGGCTTGGCTCCAGCTGGATTTCATGCTGGTGATGGCAACTGTCTGAGCCCAGAATTCAGCTAGTTTTAACCACTGTCTATTCCTCCAGACTATGCTTCGTCAGCTTGTCTGAGAGTGATGTTATAGGAGGCAATGTTGAAAGCCTTTCCAAACCCAAGATAAACAACATCTACTGCTCTCCCCTCATCTTCCAAGCCAGTCATCTCATTGTTGAAGCCTGTCAGGTTGTTCAGATATGATTTCCTCTTCATAAATCTATGCTGACTACTCCCCAAAAGGTTCAGAGTGTCATTTTGGTCCTTTTGATGTGGGTAAGAACCCATATCTCTGCCTGTAACTGCAGCCACAGATTCTTTGCTACTTTCTGGTGTGGTTTCCCTATAAACCTTTTCAGATAATATGATACGACAACCTGCAAAGAAATCTATTGAGAAAGAGAGAACTGGGGGTAAACTGAAATTTTACAAGAAAGTGTCCTAATGACTGAAAAGAAACCTGCCTTTAGTTAGCCTAGAAAATTTACTTCACTACCTAAGTGAAGAGCTCAACCAAGAAAATCACATTGTTCTGATAGCAGAAACAAGTTTGCAAGTGCTGACATGCTGATAACAGGCTGTTACACAATTCACTGTCATGCTTCCTTCCAGTGTTATTACAAAAACAAAGTTTCATCCCTTCCATTTCAAAAGCTTCACTTGTATTGATTTGACGTGCTTACTATTTTCCCCTTTGCGGTGGAGTAAAAGGAGGAGTTACCGTACCACGATCCTTATTCTGCTTTTCTGTTTTTTTCTAGCAGATGACAACAGTTGATTATTCTCCAACAATTACTATGCCCCAACAATTCTTGTAAGTAGAGAAAATGTATTGCTATGCAGTGAAAACACCAGTACATACTAACAACAAGATACTACTACAAAATGTAAGCTAATACTGACGGACAAGAGATGAAAGTCAGGAGACAAATACAATAGACATGAAGAAAAGATTGTTCCCTAAGAATAAATAATACTTTCAAGCCCAGCTCTGCACATAAATCAAGTTCCTCAGAGATGGACAAATATTTAAATTATAGAAGTTAAATCATATATTGAGATCTTCAGTCATAAATCTCTCCTGATTATTGGTAAGACAAGCAAGAAATCCCACGTAGTAAGTAGTATAGACACATCCAAATATTACAGACTCTTATAAATTAATTCACCTCATCATTTTTTATTGAATAAATAACATACCTTAAAGCCCACTTCGCATTTATGTTCAAAAATACTTCCTGTTTCAAAAGCTTATAATTATGCTCTGCCCAAAATCACACCTATACCCTGCCCAGTTTAATATACTCAAGGTTCTTTCCCCATCCTATCTTGCACAACTTTTACATTGTTTATTCCATACTTCCATGCCTGAGAAGAGGCAGAACCCCACAAACTGCAGGAAAGCAGCTCCTCTCACCCTTTATATTGATTTTACAGCTGTTGTAGAGTAGATCTGCATACTTAACATTCTTTGAAATCTTCATCAGTGTTGACACATTTCCACAGTGTTTCACCTTCAGTGCATCAGCACACTGTGATAGAACTGTACCTGTGTGGAAAATTTCCACTGGTCCTAAAGCCAGTGTCTGTGACAGCACTCAGGCCTGCTCTATTCCCCTGGCGCTTGCTGATTTCAAAAGGATTTAGAACAGTTCTTGAACAATTCAGTAGAAGATTACCAGCAAAGCTGAGAAACTTCAGACAACTAAACTGGAATTCATTAAAAAAAAGACCATCTTCCACTCTCATAATTCTTTCTGCATAATTGTAATAGTTTTAGAACTTGAAACAGAAACCTGAACTTTAAAAAGTTATACTGATGTATGTATACATATATATTCTTCTCTACACATAACAATTTTCACGACAGCTAGACAGTGCCACAGGTTATCTGAGTAGCGATGGTGGCAGGAGTGCTCTGAGCAGGAGGTTGAACTAGAAACCTCCAGAGAAGGAGGTCTTCCAACCAAGAATTCCCAGCACTGCCTTACTTTCATCATGGAAAAAAAAAATGTCAGAAAGGGAGTCACTGGTTTAAACACCTTTGAGTAGTTCTAGAAGAGCATATTGTGAGATAATATCTTCTCAACACTAAAGCAAAAGCCTCTGTAAAATTGATGAACTATTTTATTGTACTGTAGCTACAAATATGAAAGAATTACATGAAAATATAAAATCAAGCTAATTTGTGTTATTTTTATAATATAAAATCAAACTGTTTTCACATTTCATTTTGAGTACAATTCAGAATTATGCATATTTCCTTTTGAAGCCAATGCAGCCTATCATTTTCCCGTTAGCACGCACTTTTAATAGAAATGTAATGAAAAATTTGCACTTCCCCATTTAAAACTGAGAATATATTTTTTAAGATAAATTTGTCACAGGTACAAAGAAAAAAGTCAGTGTTAGGATTTTACTATTTATCTATCTGCTTTAAAAGCTTTCATGTTGTGTAACTCGACTGTCTGAGTAAAAAATGGGCTGTACAGGCCAGACAAAGTAACACGCTATAAGGAGAGAGATCATTATCTCAATCTTTTTAAATTGAATCCTGCTAACACTTGGCAGTCATGCTGACAAAAAAAAAAAGACCTGACTGCCAATATTTGTTAATCATTTGAATTCACTAAACCCCTTGTGCATTGGGGAAATACAGAACAAAATTAAAGTTCACAATTACATATACAAACTTTTCAAGACCAAAGAATGAACTTACAAAAAGTCCCAGTGTGGTGCAGTACCACACTGCAAAAAAGACTTTGAGTCCATTTCCATTATCAGCTACATAGAAATGTAGAAATACTGTTCAAAGTGTAGAAGAATGAAAAAGACTTGATAAGAAAAACAGATCCTGCAGTTGTCTGAAACAGCAGTGTCATGCATGGTGCTTCTATTCATCACTTTGAGAGTTACACTCCTGAAACTTCTGACAGAGTCATCTTAGTCAGCCTTGACCAGTGCTCCCCACCCAGCAGTGATGACAGCTGATAGGAAATACGCTCCGTCATGCATATTTTCTCGACACCTACATTATCTCTTAGCCATAACTGTCTTTATCATAAGTATTGCTATTTGCCAATGGATTTTTTTTTAACTCTCCAAGCTGGTTTGGAAGGAAGATGTTTTGTTTATTTTCTTTCTTACTTGGGCACATGAATGCATACAGACAACTGTGCTTTGCATTTAGCCTTGTGTGATTAGACTTGATCACCTCATAGGATCATTGAAGAATTTGGGCTGAAAGGGATCTCTGCCATCTAAGCTCTTACTCTGCTCCAGATGTGGCTGACTTCCAGGACTAGATTGGGTTGCTTAAGGTGCAATTCAGGCACTTTTCACAAATCCCCAGCAACAGAGATTCCAGCAGTGCTCTGCACAACTGATCCAATGCAGCACTTGACATGCTCCACTTACAGTGGTAGTTTTCCTTGCCCACAGCATCAGGATGAAACAGATCCACTAGACTGCAGACTTCTCACACATCATTTCCCAGTTCTGATGGAATGTAATGTCCCAGAGCTGCAGAAGAATCAGCAGCATCTGAGATAGGGAAATGAAAACTTGGGAATACATTCATGGGAATCATCTCTCTCACTGAGAGAAAGTGCAGATGTGCACATGTGAGCCTGTGTTCAAGGAGCATGTCCAGCTGGAAACCATCAAGAATTCAAATCTGACAATACCGATGGCTCCAGCAGAAGCATACCTATACAATCCAGCAGAGCACCCAAGAATGTAGACACCTAAGCAGTATATCTCAGTCATGTCACCGCAGACAAGAGCTGACTATCTGTGCTGAAGGACAATATTTAAGTGCTAACTCCTGATGACCTTTGGCTTTCTTGATACCATTCTGACACGAATGGCCAATGTTTTCCTTTGTTGTTTATTGCTGAAAAACAACTGTAACATATATATATAAATACTAGAGCAAAGCAAAGAAAAAGAGTGGGTGGGAAAAGAAAGAGAATAAAAGATAACCAAACAAATTCAAATCTTAAAATGGTAAGGAGAAGGCTTTCTAAATGCATCCAAGACAATTTGAAGTATAAAGAATTAAGCATACTTGAAAAATCCTGCCAAGTTTGGACATGTTTCTGTACTCAGCAGAGCAGAAGCACCAATGTTCATAAAGGTTTCCCTAAACTAAAGCCCAGCTAGGCCCAGGTGTTAATCTCCCAAAATCTCTCACTGACCAGCCTAGCCACTGCAGTTGCCTAAAACTTAAAACACTACAGTTAAGCCACACAAAGAAGCATAGATCCAAGCTTGGAACAAAAACATCAGTTTTGAAATCAAGTTGCTGCTTTAAAAACATTTTTAAACTCATTGGTGGGTTGGGTGCTTTTTGGACATCTTATTAACAGCAGTTTCACTACGAAAGATTATGTCTTAAAAAGAAAACTAAACAAAGCGTGAAGATTGATGACTGTCTTTTGTAAGATGTGATTTTGTGGCTACACAAGGAACTTGCCTTGCCTTTTGTTGGAGATCAATAGAACTCCCATAGGTCAATAGAAAAGATTTTTGCTACAAGGGTTTTAAGAGTGTTTCAGGCCTCAGCCGAAATGTATCATAAATCAAGAAATCTATCTGTCATTGCTTCTGAAATGAAGCTAATTCTATGAGCCAAAAATGATAAATAGAAGTGCTTGGGGTTAAATTTGTTAAACAGGCTCTAAGCTTTGCAATCATTTTCAGCTCTTCTAAAACTGTTCCAAACTTAAATCAATGGTCAGACTCATTTTGTTTTCTCTCCTACTCTCTTCTTTTAAAGTAATCTTTTATTTACTTCTCAACATTGACATGATACTTTCTTCTTACAAAGGTCATCACAGCGGGTATCCCTTTATATGCATTCTCTGTTTGTATGGTACCAATGCTATTGAGGCATGTCAGCATGAGCAGGAATACTACAAAGAATACAGCCACAAAGCAAAAAAAAAAAAAAAAAGAACCCAACCCTATCTATAGCTCTTATATTCTTTCTCTGGGAAGTGAAACAGATTGAATGTAAAAAAAATGCAGAATCGGATGTTAGGCATTAGCTAGACTAGAACACAACAGATGAGAGTGGATCATATCAGTAATGATTCCCTGTGACACAATGAGGATGGGACACTGCAAATGATGTGTTTGATCATCTGAAATAAGGACACAATAGATTTCTTTTATGCTTCACCCTTAACATTATGATGTTTTCATTGATGATTTCACACATAAAAGATGTGGGTTACAGAAAGACTGTGCCATCCACCCACAATCTCTAATTTAAGACTTAAGAACTCCATACTGATGCCCAAGCACAGATTTCTGCTGATTGACAGCATTATTTGGGCAGAAGTTCCATCCCTGTTTATTTCAATATAACACCATATTTTGCCTTATTTTGAGTAACAATTTCCTATGAAGCAATTAGATGTTTTTTCCCCTAGTAAATCTGTGCTATCCTTAACTTCTTTCTGCAAGATAATGTCAGACAACTCCTTTTAACAACAGGCTGCCATTTCCAAAAGCATTTTCTCTTTTCATCCTTCCCCACCTTAAACAAGGTAAGTATTATAAACACCATCAAAATGTATTCTCTAGCACTGCAGCTGCCCAAGGCCCTGCAATGAGAGATCAGTGATGTAGTCTTCCTGTAACAAGGCAAGAGTGTTTGAGGAGCACAGGAGGCTACTGTTGATATACTCAGTAGCATGCAACCTGAGGGCACACTCACTCTCTCAGAGAGGTCAAATTCACTGAAGGCAGGTAGACGTGCATGCCACTCTCTAAAACATTAGCTCACCAGGAACGTAAGTTGGCCAGAAAGCACTCACCCTTCAAAGCAGGTGACTGACTGTGTTAGTTCAGCACATTTCCCATACTGCTGACTTTGGTGGAATTTTTATCTAACTTCAGTTGCAAATTGAAGCTGACCGCAAGACAGCAGAGTCCTCAGCAGCTACTGACAGCAGTGCAAGCATTCTCTGCATCCTCAGAAATCAAGTCCGCCTGTGGTAGTACTGCCTTTATTGCATTTCTCTACTACAGTCTGCTAGCAGAGATAAACTGGGCAGTCTGTCTCAAGAAGATACTGTGTTTACTCTGCACGATGTAAGCAATGGATCACAGGTGCCCTGTCAAGAAATCTTCTCAAACCCAGCATGCAACAAGGAGGCAAAAATCTGAGAATGAAAATGAAGTATACTGAAAACTAACACACTCACTCTTCAGATACATTATTTCCACTCCAGCGACCGTTCTCCTTTCTTAAAAAAAACCAACAAGGCTAATGCATACACCATGGGCAGATTTACAGCAACAAATATCTGCATATACTGTATTGATCACTGATTACTTATTTGCTGGCTTGCCAGCAGCTGATTTCCATACACAAACACCCTGCCTAGATGATGATAAGACAGGAAAAACAGAATGTCCACTTTTTTTTTCTGTCATCTTACACACAACCAGTGCTGGGGGCATGTATAGTATGCATGTATAATTTTTGTTTCCCTTGTCAGGAGATTTTTGAACCTGAAATTCAATAAGCCTAGAGGATGACATGGCTATCTGCATCATATTCACTGGGAGTTCACCAGTGTCAGCGCTAGAGAAAACAGTATTTCTATCTCCCTATTCTGAACAGTCTATCAGAGAAAAAGAAGGGCATATCCTCTGCAGAAGAAAACTCAGAATTTGCAGAAATTCCCTGCTATGACTTTAGAGACACAGAAACAATTCCTTAAGAGACAAATATAATATTTGTCCTATCAAAAAATGGGGATTTTATAGCAATCATTTCTGAAATACACAGCAAGAGGTAGGAAAAAGTTTTCCATTGCTGACTCCCGGCTTTCAGCCATTCCTATATGCTTCTTTACACTTTATTGCAAGAGAAGTCCCAGACCTCTGCAAGAGAAAAGAAAGACAGAATTTCAGCCTAGATGCTGCCATTGGAATCACTGTCATGAAGCAGAAAAAGGCATGGAAAGCATGAGATACCTTCAGGACAGCAGAATCACCTTTGGAAGTAGATATGTTCAAAACCTGCCAACAGGATAACCTTTGGCATGAGAAACACAACCACAAGTGTGTGAAGAGGAGAGAGGAAAGGTTACCAAATGAATACATGTATCTGCAAAAGAGGATAAGCAGATGACAGAAGTGTATACGTGAAGGTGCAAGAACACAGAAGCAAAAAAGAAAAGAAGACAATAGAGAAATTTGCAAAGGTCCCACTTGGTTACATCATTGAAAAGACTTCTTTAGTCTAGCTTTTCCATAAAATCAGCAGGAATTGACATGAAACTATGATACAAGAATTAAGAGGCAAGGAGGTGGTTTGTGCAAGGTGACGATGGAGGATTGGAAGACATGAGATAAATTGTTAAATCAAAATGTATATAACACTATAAGACTTGAAACACCTCGACAGTGCTTCATATTTGTACTCAGTGCTATACAGAATCTGAAAACTAGTTATTTAACTAGAATTACATATTCTTGCGGGTTTTACGAAGTTTAATGAGAAAATAATTTAAAGCAACTGTGTTGCCCCAAGTAACCATAACTCATCAGTGAGGGCAGTAAGAATTTCACAGAGATCTTTGTCAAAATGAACCAGAAGTCCTAACAATAGTGTAATGACTATGCTATCGTATACAATAAAACATGGATTAGCATGCTGCACATACAAGGTGATGACAAGCAACTTGTGAAACCGTTCACTATTCAGCCATCACTAGGTCATAAATACAAGAATTTACAGAGTCTGTCATTGACAGGAGCACATGCATTCAAAATTTGAGTCCTTTATTTCAATGCAGAGCATTGTGAGTTAGCTGCTGGTAGGCTTAGCCGTATATTAACATGTACTTTCTACTTAAGACTCTCAGAGTTTTCCACTCTGCACATCAATGTTACAAGTAAGTATTAACCACTCACTTCAGATGCATTAAAAATGTAAGTGATCATCTGAAGCTCACAATTACCTGTATCTCTGCCCTGATCAAAGCTGACTATTCTCCAGTGTTGCAGAACCTCAATAAATGACTCAAAAAAAGCAGTGCCATCATTCTTTGCACAGGCCTAACATTAAAAATATAACTCAAAATTTAGTTTATTAGGCCACCTGGAATGTACACTTTGTCTTTCTGAAACCCTTATGCATACTTTTTGCAGTCTGACTGACAGTGAATCAACCAGTTTGTTTTTATCTCTGCTGAGGGTGAACTTGCCCAGATGTACCGAATTGCAGAAGTTCATGCCATGACTTCAGCATTTTCTTTCAGGAGGTTAATCTGGATTTGGCCCAAACCGAAGCAGAAACACAAATAAAATGTAGTCACAAAGCAGTGCTTAAGATGCTGCTGAAAATCTTAAAAAAGAAAAATATTGTTGAACTTCGACATAAAATTTTATGAGGAAACAATTGTAATAGTTTTAAATGTAAACATCAGGGAAAGGGAAACAGCTCTACTGGGTAGTCTGCGGCAGTGGTGCAAGAAATCTCTGCCCCTTCTTAATATGTGTAACACTGAACGTTTCAGAAAGCATTAAGTAGACCATAGACCATTCCATAACAATATAAATATCAGAGCCATCAAAGAACACCTCAAACTCCCTAACATGCAAGCTTTGAGTAATCTCTACAGGACTTCCTCTTTATGTGCAGGTTTCCTTGGGGAGTATCTTTTCATTGTCTGAAGCTCAAGTCAGATGCCTTCTATCTGCAGGAAACTATGCTTCATATAAGAGAGGTGCCAGCAGTCTGGTTGAAGACAAGCAGTTGCAAGTGAGATTTCTGTTGGCTTTGTTCTCCAGACTGTCAGGGTCCCCCTAAAAGGCAACACATTCATCTTGACTGTCAAACACAACTGTATCCCCTACTCTGTGTCATCTGCCAACTTGCTGAGGGTGCACTCTGCCCCTGTCATCCAGGTCATTAATGAAGTTGTTAAGCAGGACTGGACCCCATATAGTCCCCTGAGGCACACCACTGGTGAAAGGCATCCTGCTGAGCTGATCACAGCCGCTAAAGACCAACAGTTCAGTCGGTTTTCAATCCACCTCACTGTTCACTTCTTTAGTCTGTATTTCATCAGTAAGACAGTGTTGAGAGCCTCACTACAACTGAAATCAAATGGCATCCAGTGCTTTTCCTGATCCGGCACTCAGCCTTCTTATTTTAGAACGCTACTGCGTTGGGCAGGCACTATTTCCTCATTATCCATGATGACTAATCCACGCCCTTGGAATTAGTTTCCAGGAGAATTTTCTCCATCACCTTCCCAAGGATGAAGATGAACCTGACCAGCCTGAAGTTATCAAGATCTTCCTTCTGGTCCATCTTGAAGATAGGAGTGATGTTTGCTTTCCTCCAGCACACTCAGTAGAGCAGTTTACAGATTTATGCCTTCTTTTCTATTTACCGTTTGTGCACTCATAAAGTTCTTCCTCTCTTCAAAATGAAAAAGCAAAGGAAATCTCTTCTTCTGGTAGTGCTGAATGGAGGGAACTAGCATTTGGCATTTTTTGAATAAAGATCTACATATATTTTAATGGGAAAATGCAGCTGTGTAAACTGAAGGATGAAGTTATCCATACAGGTGTTTCAAAATATAACCTGTAAAGCAAGGACAAAAAATAAATTGAGACCTTGGCAATGAATAGATATATATCTTTATATTTAGATACACATACATGCATATGTATGAAGAAAACGAAGATGTTTTATACAACCCATTAAAAAAGAAAAAGCAAAACAATTAAACTGCTGAAAGAATTATTATCCCCATTTCCGAAGAGTTCTGACCTGACGGTTGCAGGAAGTTTTACAAGCATGAAAAATGTTTCCATTTACCTTAAAATGCAATACTCTCCTTGCGTAAAATTCCAAGAGCCTTAACTTGTGCATTGGTAAAGAAACACTGCCATTTCTATTTAGCAATTAGCTTTTTGCTTGAGAATTTTACAAAAATAACTTGAAATAAATCAGTGTGTTTTACTTCTCAGAGGAACAGATGTTTCAAAACCCAACTTGTGTGAAATTCTTGGACATCAAATCATCTATATTAAAAAATGCTACAGGCTCCCTATCTCCTCCTCCTATCTGTGTTTGCTCCAGATGTTCTTATGCAAAGAAAACCTAAAAATTTACTTCCACTGGCCCCAAATGCCACCCCCTCTCATCATGTTTAGGAATTGTAACATGAAAAGGGGAAAGAGATTCTGCTGTGAGAATCATGTCTTCCAAGACCACAGGTTGTTTGACTGCTCCTGTACTGCTCTTCTCATCTTCACAGAAAACAAAAAGAAGTGCTGGTGGCTTGCTCTACAGGAATCTGTCCCCACCAAAGGGTGCAGCCAAGAAGGCCAACAGCATCCTGGCCTGTATCAGAAGCAGAGTAGCCAGCAGAGCCAGGGAGGGCAGTGATCATCCCCCTGTACTCAGCGCTACTGAGGTCGCACCTTAAATCTTGTGCTCAGGTCTGGGCCGCTCACTATAAGAGAGACATTGAGGGGCTGAAGCAGGTCCAGAGAAGGCCAAAAAAGCTGGTGAAAGGTCTGAAGCACAAGTCTCATGAGGAATGGCTGAGGGAGCTGGGTTGTTTTATCTGGAGAAGGCTCAGGGGGGGACCTTATCACTCTCTACAAGTACCTGAAAGAAGGTTGTCGTGAGGTGGGGGGTGGTCTCTTCTCCCAGATAAGAAGCAACACAAGAGATAACGGCTTCAAGCTGCACCAGGGAAGGTTTACATTGATATTAGGAAAAATTTCTTCACAGAGAGGGTGCTCAGGCGTTGGAACAGGCTGCCCAGGGAACTGGTGGCATCACTGTCCCTGGAAGTGTTCAAAAACCGTGTAGATGAGGCTCTTCGTGACATGGTTTAGTGATGGACTTAGCAGTCCTAGGATAATGGTTGGACTTGATCTTAAAGGTCTTTTCCAGCCTAGTTGATGCTATGATTCTGCATTGTAGCCTTAAGAAGTAGTGGCCTGTAATAACCACAAGCAGGGATCTGGCATTTAACTGGGAGACAGCAGTTTACACAAAAACACGGAAAAAGGTTCCTGCAAGTCAGGCACAAGTGCCTATTTCAACATGTGGCCCCACCCCAAAACTCTGAGCAGTCATAGCCACCCAGTTCTGCTTTTATTTGTGTTCATAAGTCAAGGGCAATTGACACCGTTTTCTCCCAACACTTGAAAAACAACTAAACAGTGCCATTGTCCCACCATTGAGGAGTACTGCAAACAGCCCCGCTGATCTCCTAGCAAGTTACAATAAAATGAATTTAAAAAGAAGTTAAGGGAAACTAATCAATCATCTAAGCAATAAAGTTAAAAGCAGATTAGAAATGAATATCCCTGTCTGATGGAGCCTTACAAAACTGCTGTTTTCAAACCCGCTATAGAACCTTTTCTTTTTTAATCAGCACAATTGGCTTTGAGTGCTTTGTCAATGCGACAAACCTTTTCCACCAGAAATGCAGCATTTATTCAAATGCTAATGAAAGTGAATGCAATTTGTAGTGGTGCTGAATCAACTTTTCAAGACTGTAATTTGCATTTGTATGAAACTCAGATTTTTTTTCAATATAAAACATATTTGAATACGGTTCTGAGACTAAACAAATTGATACACTGCTTTTGCTACCGATTCAAAAAGTATTTTGATTTCCTTATGATGGGCAACTCTAATAATACTGAACAGCTTTTCATATTTACATGTTTTTTTTCAACTGGAGAGAAGACTCAAGATTCATTAAAATCATAGCTCTTCTATTAAACCATTGTATCTACTAGCTCAATTTGCAGATCCAAATCAATTGCTCTTACCGTTCTGCCAATGTAGATTCATCTCTCAATTCACCATAACTTACCAGAGTTTGTAGACCATAACTTTCAGCAATGTAATGATCTTCCTATAATCATCAGCAGGCACAAGTGGTTCTTCCATTTTTATTTCTCCACAACATCCCCAAACCCAGGAGAGAATAGAAAGTAACACTGAAAATATTCTGCTGTTATTTATTATAAAATCACTGTCACATCTGAAACTGGATTACTGGATTCGGTTTTGGTCTTCCCAACAAAGATGAAGCATAACTGGAGTGAGATGGATCCAGAGATGGAAGCGTACATTTTCCATTCAAAGAGCAGGAAAGAATCTGAAGCTGCGTCAGCTTGAGACCCAGGATGACAGCTGAGTAAAACAACCTCAGGCCCTTTTATAGAAGGGACATCCAGTGGAACTGAGACATTAATATACTGGTTTTGTAAGGCCACCGACATACCAAATTGCTAAAAGCATAAACACACAAACACACAATGAGAATACCCATATTTACTGTATAGAAAATAAAATTTGCAAGCATATGATTTCATGTGATCCCTAATGCTCAAAGTTGAGCTTCAGACAGGTCATTTCATAACTGCTCGCTATAGGTGTTAATTTTTCTTTAAAAAACATCACCTACAGAATAATGGACTGACTATAAATGGTTATTTAAGGGGAATTCAGCATTATATACAGCTGCAGCTGAATTTGTCCATTCAAGCAGAGAATTTATGGGTAAGGTATATTTAAAATTATCTATGGCATGGTGTTGACAAAGGTTTTAAAAAGCACAAAGTTTTCAGGTATAGGCTTCTGAGATCATATCCAGCACTGGCACTACTTCAGCCAAGCATGGAATTTAACAAAGTATTTCTGTCCTCCACAGAAACACTATCATCTGGGAAGTACTATTAGTAAGGCAAACGGTAACATTTGGGTAAAACACGTGGTGTGTTTTCAGTATGGTTTATGTAACAACCCATCTCTGCCTAGTAACAGTAATTGCTACTAGGCAACATAAAATACAACTTTTGGAGAAGTATTTGCAACATGGTTTCAAAACAAGATTTGGATTTTCAGAGTATTTACAACAGCTAATGGCACAGTAAGCCACTGTTAGTGGGAGAGTCCACATAAAACACGCATAGATGACACTGGCACTCCATGCATGTCCTGCCCTATGCAGCAATATGAATGACTGCAAAGAACAAGCATAAATTCAATCTCTTTTTCACTGAATATATTGGAATAGTAACAAGAAGACACTTCCTCCAGAAGAAATAGACTGCTGCATGGATATTTTTGTTGGGCAAGGAAGAGAAAAATCCTTCCGCCCAGCATATCTGAAGCTAACAACTAACAGTGGATGTAGCTGATAGGAACAACAAAAAATACACCTTGTCAAAAAACCCAAGCAAACAAAGCCCCAAAACCTGATATCAGCATGTTGCTGCGTGTAAGCCAAACAGAACCTGGGCTTCAAAGACCTCTGGGCTGGAATCTGCTCAAGGGCACAAGAGGTACTGCCACGTCTGATGCTGTCTGCTGAGACACCCAGTATGACTGCCACAGATAGAATGAGTTTGGGAAAAAAAGCATTATAACCCACCGTAGTGGGTTAAGACATGGTGGCAGCAGCTGATGTGTTAATCACCAGCCACACAGCTACACTGAGAGTAGCTGGAGAGTAAAAAGGATGTCACAGGAGTGAGAAATGGTTTATGACTTCCACTGAATTTCTGTTTACCCCTATACACATAGGCAGTCAGGGCAAGGGTAGCAGGCACAAGACCTCTACTTCAAAATCTGCGTGTGACTTCACCTGTAGAAAAATATACATGGCCTCATCTTCAGTTATGTTGAATGCACTAAATTCCAGGTAATGAAGCATGAAACAAACCAAACAAAGCACCAAACCAAACAGAAAAACAACAAACAAAACAGATACCCACCAAGTTTTCGGCAAATGTGGGCTTGGGATTTTATTTAATACTGCATTCTTTGAGGGCAAGGACATTCCCCAGTATACACATATACACCTTAACTGGAAATGAGCCCAGGTCCAACCAGTTGTCCCTCCCTCCAGCTGACCAGACTAAAGGTCTGGTGGGAAATATATACATACATACATGGAATCATAGACTATTTTGGGTGGAAGCGACCTTAAAGATCATTTATTTCCAACTCCCCTGCCACAGTCAGGGACACCAGGTTGCTTTAAGCACTGTCAAACCTAGCCTTAAACACCTCCAGGGATGGGGCAGACACAGCTTCCTTGGGCAACTTCTCCAGAGCCTCACTACCCTCGTAGTAAAGTGGATTCCAACAATGAACACATACACTGTGGATTCCACCAGTAGCTGGGCTTAGACACACAGTCCACCCAGTAGCTGTCCCTGAATCCCTGCTCTCCCCAGTCGCCTCATGCACACACACATATGCAAACAGGCCTCAGCTGACCTCCAGACTCCATTTCTAGTTCCAAAGTAAAACTGGAATGCAGTTAAGCCAAAAACAGTAGCCTTGGGCTTAATTACCTAAACCCCCATGCAGTCAGCAACACACCACATGTTCCCCAGGAGCAACTGAAAACAGGGTAAGACTTATGTGTGAAATGGGTTCAATAAGCACAGCACACAACTTCACTCTGCCCTGTTCCCTTGAGGTAAGAAGCAAAGTTTATCAGCCAAGGGTTTGTTTTTTGGGTTGTTTTTTTTTTTTGTGTGTGTTTTCTTTCTTTGTTTTAAAGTCTTTTCCTATTCTATTCACAAAGGTGAGCAGAAAAGGGTTTACAGAGGCAGTCTTGGCAAGTCTGTAATGTATTTGATGATGAAGAGATCAGTGTGTAATATATTTACTCTGTAGCTTATTTATGTATACATTATATCAAAAAAACCCAATAACAAAATGTAATCATACAATTATGTTTGTACAAGTGCAGAAGCATTTACTTTCTACATTAAAATGACATTAAAATGAGAGAATCAAGGCACTGAGAAAATCCATGATGCAACACTGTTAAAAACCACCATACAATTCCAAAGGCAGCCTGGTTTCCTGTCATTTAAAACGTGTTTATCTTCCTGCTTGAAAGGTCAATGGAGAAAATTAAGATTTGGGTGACTACAGACAGCACTTTTGACAATAACTTTTAGTCAAAAGCATGTGTGAACCAAAATCTTCAGTGTTACAAAAGCATAGGAAATGCTAAATATTTAGCTCCACACATCCTGCAAATATCGTTTTGCTTCTCGAAGAGTGGCCAGGAATTTCATTGCTTCCAATTTGTCAGCCTCCATTTCCATGCTTAAAATGTCCACTACAGCATCACTTACACCATCAGCCATGTGCTTCTTATCTCTGAAAGAAAAAAATGACATATACTACGAAAATGCATAATAATGAATTTTTGCTTTTATCAGTAGCTTCAGAGGTGAGGCAAGCTAATATTGGAAAAGAGGCATTAAAAATCCAAACCAAAAATATAGCTTGTATATAGCACAGCAAAATTCTCACTGAGTTCTCAGACAGATGAACACTGACAGCAACAAGGGCTTCTCTCTATCAAACATTACAAAGTTTTCAGCATACTGTAATTTATAAGAAAAAAATCCCTTGGAACCCTACTACAGAATAACTTTTCTTTTAGGAAGAATTCGACCTGCTGAAGTATTTTTTATTATTATATCACCATATGGTTCAAATATAACAGAACAAACCAACCCAAACTCCTCACGTATTAATAATGGTATTTTTAATACACATTGCTGAAATTTATTCCTGCAGAAGAATCTACTGACATTGGGTTTCATATTCAAACGTTTTGATAATTTATCAGCAAACTTCCTAAAAATTTCAAACCTTCGGGTAAGTTAGCAGCCACAAATAAAAGTTCCACTGTAAATTATATTACTGAGATTTAGCATTCTGGCCCACCAACGCCTGGAGGACTGCTGCTATCTCACAACGCAGTTCATAGTCACAGGTACTCAAATATCTCATTTTCTCAAGAGAAATCTATTAGCTTGAAACCTCCTGTTACTAAAAAACAAAAAAGAAATAAGTGACTAAAGCAACCATGGATCTGTGTGATTACAAGCTACACTTTCAAGACAGTATTGAAAAAAATGGACATAGTTACAAAATTCTAGCATTCCAGAGAGGCTCTTTCAGTCTTTCTTTTCAGATACCACTAAGTCTTCATAAAGCCTCTAACTTCTGCCAACTCTATTCTATTTCTGAGACAGTCCATCTCCACTCTATACTTACCCACATACATAGAAATAACCTCTCTCTTTCAGCAGGACTCTGGCAACTTCCTTAGCATGAAGCCTAATGACATCTTGCACATATTTAGGTGGGGCTACTTCCGCAGTAGAAGAAGAGTCTCTTGAGAAACAAACCTTAAGATGATTTAATGTGCCATTTTCAAGAAAACATCTAAGCTCATCTCTGAAAGGCAAGAGCAACTATTAGTAACAGCTCAAAGATAAGCATTCCTCATGAATACAAAATGAAT
The DNA here is from genome assembly GCF_037157495.1 of Lathamus discolor. Taxonomy (NCBI): domain Eukaryota; kingdom Metazoa; phylum Chordata; class Aves; order Psittaciformes; family Psittacidae; genus Lathamus; species Lathamus discolor. The sequence continues at coordinate 87,009,070 of NC_088885.1, forward strand.
GCTAAATAGTGAACTTGCTTGAACAAATAGTCTCGGTCCTGATGCCGACAACCGAAAAACAGCCATGTTTCTCCAAATTCCCAGTCTGTATGTTCCTCTCTGAGCTTTTGTCTAAACAGACCAGAAGGAAAAAAAAAAAGAAAATCCAATCCTGTTTTATCAAGTGCAGAATCTAAAACATCTATAACCTAATTCTCATGTAAAGTAGTGCTTTAATAAACTTCTGAATTGGCAGAAATCTGAAATGACTTAAAGTAAATCACAGTCAAACCCTTCTTACTTACTTGATTTTCTTGACTACTTACTTTTGGCACAGCTCAAAATCAATCAACTTCAAAGAGGGGCTTTTTTTGCCAGTTTCATAATGGAATACTCAAGACTGACACTTCCAAGCGCCTCGCAAAACAATCCTGACTGCTGAATAAGGAGATCACTACCCTTTATCCTTCACTGGAAAGGGAAAACTCAGCACAAAGCAGTTTTAGCATGCTTTCCATTTAGCTGTAGAAAGCTGCTAGACTTTATGAATAACAATCTATTTACTACCACATCATCAGAAGAGTTATTGCATTTTCTTGAAATAATGCTGAAGGTATTACTTTAGAGGGGTTTTAGCTGCAACTTTCTAGTTACATTTTGAGAGAGAGATTTCATTTCTCATTGATCAAATGCTTATGAAATGCTATGAATCCTTTAAAATAAAATGCAAAATACTTCTGAGAGAAAAAGGTATATTTGGGAGCTAAAGATAAAGAGCAAGGACATAATGATTATACACAATGATTTGGTTAAAGTGGAAGCATGGAGTCAGAAACACTGTGTCCAAATTTCATTTTTCTCTCAGCTAAAATGATTTAAAATTAATTGCTGCAAGATTCAAGAAACTCCATTATCTTGCTAGAATTAATGAGTCACATAGGAATCGTATGTGTTAGTTACCTACAAAATTTGCAACCATTCCCACTCAAATATTCCACTCTCCCTGTTCTTCATTTCCTCCAAAAGAACATATTTTTATACATTCTTGGTGATGTGGTATCTGTCAATTTTTAAACAAGCATCTCCTTGCCTTGCAAAATTTCACTACTGGAGTCGGAGGAAGGGAAAAAAGGGATCTACCTTCCCTTAAACACAAAACCCACAAAATCCAAGACCACTGCCCATTTGAGGGCTCATGTGCCAAGCTCCTCATCTTAAAACATCAATACACATAAACACACAGAAATAAGGGAATATGGGAGAAACCTTGACATTCATCATGCCAAGGCTTTTAATATAGATGTCACTTCTGAATTAAATGTATTTTGAATACCAAACTTAATCCACAGTGTTAATCAACACTGTTTCTGTAAGTACTAACATCTTACAGGACTTCCACTAGTAACACACAGATAAATGACTTAATTTCTTATAACCATTTCTGCAATTCACCCAATTCCTCATATATCTACTATAGATATTATTACATACTGTCAGATGAAAGTGTAAGGTCTACTCATTTGAAAAACAAAAATACACAAACACTGCTTGTTTACAATTAGCAAGACTATTTATTGTCAGAAAGAAAGAAAAAAGGAAAAAGAAAGAAAAGAAAGAAAGAGAGAGAAAGACAGAAAGAGAGAAAGAGAAAGAGAAAGAGAGAGAAAGAGAGAAAGAGAAAGAGAGAGAAAGAGAAAGAGAGAAAGAGAGAGCGAAAGAGAGAAAGAGAGAGAGAAAGAAGGGAGGGAGGGAGGGAGGAAGAATTAACTGCATTTGCACTCAAAACCTAAGGCTTTATCGTCTTCAACATAAGAAGGCTGCTTTCCAGATAACAACTTTGTACGCACCTATGCTGTAGGAAACCAATAAATGGTGAAATTCCTGTTCCTGGACCAACCATCATGAGTGGGACAGATGGGTCTGCAGGTAAGTGGAAAGCATTGTTTGGACGAGCAAAAATTGGTATCTAAAATGAAATTAGATAAAATACAACTGAAGAACATTCTTAAGAAGTGAAAATACCATGAAATTTTTAGAACCTTGAGGACATTTACACAGTGTATGTGTTGACACAACATTCCAAAACCTGAGCTTCAAAGTTTATCTTTAATGTCACATAGACATTTAGAATAAAATTTCAGATGAGTCTCTGGGGAAAAAAAAACACATCATATTTACAAACCTATTAATCCATCTGGAGGAAAACTAGGGAAAACCACACAAACATAAGTTTCTGGTTATGAAAATTTTGGGGAATACTACTACAGAATTGATGAAAAGTTTGGTGTTGGTACTCAAAGGGAAATAAAGCTAGTTTATTGGTATTATAAGCAATTCAAGCTTTTTTTATACTGTGGACATCTAAAAATATTCCAGTGGAAGTAAGAATTTATTTACAGCAAATTGAAGCCTACTAATACTGAGCTTGCCTTCTTAATTTTCGTTAAGTTTTACATGATTTCCAAAAATGCATATGGGTGAGAGGAGGCAGATAACTGCTCAAAGATCTTGGAAAATGGTTTTTATCATTCCACTGATAAACACTTAATTCTGATCTTCAGCTATGTCTGAAAGGAAATCTAAACATAATTTTCATAGGAGCTCCATAACTATTCTCTGAGGCATGGTTAACAATGTACAGAAAATGAGAGATGACTAGTTTTAATTCTTTAAAAGATGATTCAAGTCTCTGGTTTCATGATGATTAAAAATGATGGTATAATTATCGCCTGTGGGGGGCAAGATTTGTATTTATGTTATATTTACTCCTTCAAAGCATACTTAATTTAGAAGGCTACTTTCAGTATTAATGATTTCAAACTGATCATTCCTTTAAAAAATACTGCAAATGGTAAACACATTTATACTGCAGATAATTCTGAAATTTATTCACTCATTTTGTAATAATCTTTTTTAACTCCACCTCTTTTTCATGTTTGATCATTAATATAGTATAAATTAACTAACATTTTAAATAAAGAGCAGATGTGAATCCTGGAATAAGATATATGATACACACATTATCAGTCTATCTTATGACTTAGTTTTTAAAAAAAAAAAGGAAGATAACTTGCATGGGTTTTCCTCCCATTTTGTCAGACCAGCACCCTGAATTATTGGCGCAGTTTTCTTGTAACCAAATTATATGCTAGTTTTCATTATTCTTAATCAAATATAAATTAGACTGGCAGTAGTTCTTTTGTTCTATTAATTATGTAGGGGAATTCCAAATTTTTAATAATTAGCTTACACCTAATAACTTTGAGCCTGATTATTTAGACAGATTCTCTGCCACAAAAAGAAAAGAGAGGAAAAAAAAAAGTACCTTCTCCTAATAATATCCATTATGTCGAACAATCTTTGATGCATATCAGAAATGCCACAGGCAACTCTACCCTGTGTCATGTTCAATAACTTGGCCTTTGCAAACTGTGCGAGACCTGACAAAAAAATGAGCTTTACGTTTCGTCCCTATATGCCACCCTTTCATGGAAGCAACCAAGCACCTCTCTTCTACAACACTAATAACCATTTACTTGCGCAGTAGTAGTTTAGTCCATGAGAACATTCTTCATGACTCACTTAGGACTACAATGGGGTGCAAAACAACCCTAGTCTTTCAGCAATGGGAAGTTTCACAATTCAGGTATCCATAGATATAGTAAAATATAAGTTTAGTAACTTAGCAATTAAGTTCTAGACATATTACAGAGGGAAGGGTGAACTTACAAGTAGGATAGAACTGCAAAATGAAGATATATACTGCCAAAACACCTGCATTATGCCAGAGCAGTGAACAAAATAACTGCAGTTGTTTCAAAAATGCATAAATTTAATGGTTAAGGAGTTTAGATCTAATATCCATACCTTTTCAGCTGAACAGCTTCCTCCATTTGTATACGTAGTGTTTCTATTGGCATGCAGCTGAGGTGCAACTAACTCCGCAAGCCACCCTGTACATACTCCTTTCCGTGAGACTGGTCGAGTGGGACAGGCAGCGAACTCCACAATACTAAATACAAAACTCAGTTTCCCTGGCTGATATAAGTTTGAACTGGAAAGACAAATAAAATTAATTTAATAAATAAAATTAAACAAACAAACAAAAAAAAAAACCCACCAAAAAAAGAGCCCCAAAACCCCAAACCACAAACTAAGCCCTCAACCCAAACCCCACAACAACAACAAACAACAACCCTGAGAGACAGCTGTACAACCTTACGGCAGGTCAATCTGCAGTCCAAACCACATTAACTGAATCAAGATTCTCAGTATTCAGTGTGATATTTATCTATAGCTAGAAAACGTCTCAATATTGGACTCAGTTGCCAGTACCTATAGAACAGAATCCAAATTCCTACAAGATTCACATGTTTGTGAGCTTGTTCTTAAAAACACCAACAAAGTCTTGCCAGACACTCAAAAACAATGTTGTCTGAAATAGTCAAACCCTATGGGATTTTTTGCAACAGGAATACAATCACTTTATCATTAGGTTTTAGCCTTCATTTCTCTCTTTCTTCTTTATAGCATGCACACACATATCTGAGTAAAAAAAGCATACCTAAATTATCAAGGAGATACAACTTGAATATTTAATTACCTTGATGCTGAATAGGATCTGGCTTGTAATTTAGGAAGATGTTCTGAAAAATTAAAAAAAAGCAGCATCACTTTTTACTTGATTCTCCCAAATGCAAATATCATATAATAAGTGTTTACACTGCAACAGAGTACAGGCACATTATAATTTAACTGTAATTTTACTCTATTAACATTCAGTGTTTGTGGTTTAGAAATAAGCTATTAAGACCTGAACTCTATTTTGAATGGTTTTTAAACTTCACAGAACATCTGTTAGAGAGCCTATAAAAATGAGGCTGCAATAGTTAATTAATGGGGCTCTTGGTCAATTAAAAACAACTGTAAGGTGCACAGAAGAGATGCCAGGAGCTGGTGGATACGGTGAAGCTTGAAATTTAAATTTGCCCACTTTTCATTAATGAGCTCAAAAGCTATCAGAATAGGAATTGCTTCACTTAAAGTTTCCTATATAGAATGTCCTAGAAACAGATGTGCCAGTTCAATTTTAAACCACTGCAAGTACTTAAGCAAAGTTTTGAAATCACAGCTAAAATACCCAACAGAGACAGGATTTTATTTGGCATTTTTTAAACAAGAAGTCCACTCTATATATCACGCACCACATTTTTATCTACATATGTATGTACATATACAGCAAAGGTCAAACTCATGGATGCCTTCAAACGAATGACTTGCATGCAGACTGCAAATTTTGGCTAAGGAGAAGGGTATATTGAAAGGAGACAGATATATCACTAAGTGAACAGTGTGGTGGGCACAGCAAGTGAGCAATACCAGAAAAAAATTGGCATAGCAAATGCCAGAAAACACAGTGGAGTAACAGGGTAACCTACAGCTTAACTGCTTTTTAGACGGTTTTCTACATGTACCACCCTTTTGCATATGTTCCAACCAGTGCGTGGAAACCCTGATGTATTTTAAAGATGCTCTGCTACATAAGATAGTTGCAAATCAGAGTGAAGAAAAGCTAGTTCAGTGAAATTACTTAAAGATGACTTTAAGACCATTCAGCACATTACTTCCCTGGGGGAACACATTTCAAGAACTTGCAAAATTTCCTTTTGTTCAGCTCAGTTGCTACAGCACATTCCATACCACCTTTGGAAAGCAAAGCAGTTTTGGTTTCGCTGTGAAGATTCATGTGTTCGTATAAAGTGGAGCAGAGCTTGTACGTATTTTTTTAATCCCCACATGTACTAAGAAGGAGAGATTTAGGGTAGGTGTGGAGAAGGTGACTGCAAGAAATAAAAGACTTTTTTTTTTTATATATATATATAATGCAACATATTAAGAAATTCTGGGTTTTTTTTTTTTCATCTGGAAAATAACTGTCATTATATTTAGATGTATTTGAGATGGTTACAGTTGGAATCTCATTCCTTCAACATTTCATATAAGGAATGCAATGAGTATGTTGAACATTACATAAATACTAATACACTAGGAAAAGGTTTCTGTTTTAACAGGTAAAACTGCAAGAAAAGAACATGTAGGCAAGGACAGGGACATGTAGGCAGTTGTAAAAACATTTCTTTTTAATTGTAAGCAGTTGATGAACTGTTTCTTAAAGACCCTAGTCCTGCAAACACCTTATGCTTATTTTTAATGTACAGGAGCAATCCAGAGTCAACTGAAGCACAGGTATGCACCCAACTGTTCCTAGAATGAAGGCCAAAGACTAAAAAGAGAAAAACAGAGCTTTGCTGCCCAACAGTAGTTTTAGTTTGATCACTATGAATACTATAATATTTCTAAAGCAGTTAACTGAACAGTTATTCCACTTTCTTAGAAAACTGAACATTTAGTCTGATGTATTTTCAGAAACTGAATCTAACTAAATCTAAATTGGTCACTTACCAATTAACAGGTTAAGCGAAGGCTTGCAGCTTGGAAAAGCATGTAGCAAATCCAGCAAACAAACATTAGGATCTCTAATAAAGCGTGTGTAATCAGAGGCTCCTTGTCTGCTGCAAAGCTCTTGAAGCCTCCGTTTTTCTCCCACATCACTCGTACATTCTACAAGAGCTCGCAAAAATGCCTGGGGGGAAGAAAATGAGAGTAAAGGGTAAAAATACTTGTGCATTTGGGAAAATGGTAACAAAATGGGAAAAACTTGCAATGTCTGGGAACAGGAAACAGTCACCTGACAGGTTAGTGGATAACACAATTTATTTCCCAATGCACACTTTCACCTACTATGAAAAATTCACAAGCTAGCAGGTCAGAAAAATCTTACTTAACCTGAGCAGGGAAGAGACAAATAAACAGTCACAAGACATTCTCTGAAAAAACAAACAAATTTATGAAAGGCCATCTTATTTATGTATTTGCACTTTAGTTAAGTAAACATCTCCATTATACAAATTAATTCAAGACAAAACACCACTTGCTAAGTTACAGAAGCCAGGAAAGACATAAAAAAAAGTCTTAGGAAAGGTATTACTGTAAATAAAGCATGGTATTTAATGAGTCATGTAAATATTGCTGTGGTGTTTTATTCCATATTTTATGCCTACACAATGGTACTGCAAGCTTTCCTTAAGGGAAAATTAAATTGAGCATTGCAAGATAAAGTAAAAATCAGATGTAAAATGTTACAGGTTTTTTTTTCCAAAAGCAAGGTGGAAATAAACAAAGTGCATAAAAGAAGAGTGATCCAAAACACCAACTGCAATCAGACAACGTATTCTACACAAAAGAATACTTGGAAAGTAATTTGAGTGTACTCAAACACTGAGCTTTCAGACAACAGTTTTGAGTACAGAGTTACATAAAACACACTCTACAATGAACAGGTAATAAAGCAGATTGTTAAAAAAACTAGCCTAGGTGATATTCCCCAGCCAGCACTCTCTGCCTATTCTTACTGTCAAGACAAATTTTCCAAATTGTTAAATGCAGTTTTAAAAAGGTTGAAACAATTGGAAGATTCTCTTCTCTTCTGCTGCAAAATCCACTAAATTGAGTGAAAAAGTCCTTCCAAAAACTGATTTTCCCCAGAGACCAAACCAATACAATCGTTTAGCTTTATCCTTCATCCAAAGTTATCTTTACAATGTGTTTTGACAGTATCAGAAATACACACGCATTTCCACTTGCAAGCTTCCATTTTTTTGTAAGCACAGAATGAAAAGAAAATAACAGTCACACGTCGTGAGAACAAATACTGTACAAGCAAAAATATTTCTTCAAATTCTGCCAGGCTACTGAAATGCTAAAGAAAAGCTTTATAATAATTTAAAAGGCATTATGGTATGTTTGCATAGAGCAACATGCACATTTTCAGCAACAAAACTTGACAGATACAGCTCCCTCTGATTAGATAGGCATTTTAGAGAAATCATTCTATGGGGCCAGCCTCAGTCAGCCCTTCAGTTATCTGACACCAAGCATCTAATACTCTTCTGTTTATGCCCAGACTAGTTATGAATCAAGATACTGCAGGACAGGAATAGAGATTTCAGTATCTCATAGTTTGCAAGATAAAGTACCAGAAGTGAAATTTCTCAGAATAAAGTACAAACAGTAGCATACAAACTGACAATACTTATTTGCCAAGAAACCTGGTAACTGCACATGAAGCAAGTACAGAGCTGCAAAAGTCCACACAGCATAGAATTACTAAGGATTTATCTTTAAAAAAAACAAACACATAAACACCTTTTTGGGAGTTGCCCTTATTTCCAAACACCAGGTTAGAATGAATTTCAGAGTGCTTCTTTCAGGGATGTGTTGTGGACGAGCTGCTCCTAGTTCAGTGGGAGAAAAACAAAACATGCATCTATTAACATCCAAAAATGGCATCACAGAGTGCTTGTTCCTTCAAGAAACACGAGAGAGCTAAACTGCATTTAATTCTGTAGGTTTATGCCCCAGCCAGTTAGTGAAAATTATAAACTAAACAGCAAGACAGTTTACCAAAGAAGTATCAATAATAATTTCCCAATGAAAAGTCAAAACTTACTGGGAAAGCAGAAAACAAAAGGAGGAGTACAATACATCAGTGTTCAAATAAATTTCACTGCTAAACCACTCAAAGCTTTCTTACTACTCTCTACCTTGAGGAAATTCAGAGGAAGACGTACTAAAGAAAGGAACATCCACATTTTTTCCCCTCCATCAATAAGCACTCCTGAAAATTGGAACATGCCGAGGCTTTCGAATGATCTAACCAAAGGCATATGCAGCCAGTTCCATGCTGGAGCTTCTGAGGCTTCCAAGAACCCCAGCAGACACAAGGGGTTTCTGCACAAGCAAATAGTCCATCCTGTACTCTGAACAGGTTCCACTTCTGAGAAGGAGGTACACTGACATCCCATCTAACCCTGCATGGAATCAGCTAGGGTGCAGCCTCATGCCACGTCAATCTAAAGTGGCTATTCTAAGTTGATCCCAAAACCAATCTAAGAGCATTTATGTGACAAAACACCTTTAATTAATAAGCTCTGCAGGTTTGAAATTGCTGGCATTTCTCTTTACAGTGTTTCTCAGATTTGACATCCAGCTACTGATTCTTACTGTGTTCTTTCTATGCTCAAGAGCCCTTTAATACTACAGAATTTTCACTTTAAGAATATACCTATATAACTTGCTAAATTACCTCTTTGTATTAGCATTACTTGACTGTACCCTTGCTACAAAGAACAAATTTTACTTTCAGAAGATGACTGGCATAAATATAATGCAGGAAAGAAGCATCCACTTTCACATTTATATAAACTCCTTTTCCTTGAACATGCAAATAGCATGTTACAAGAAGTACTTAATCCTCTTCCTAGGATGCTCTTCAAATTCAAATCCAATATTTGAACAACAGACTTTGTACCAGACTGCAAATAATTTCTATTTTGTCCTCTCAGCTGATCTCATCTACTTCATCAAAGAACTGACAGACTGAACAAAGAGAGGTTGTGAACAAAATTCAGTGGAATTCCTGGTAAATCTTGAACATACAGCAGAGTCACAGCCTGCTGTTCACGCTCTTCTCCCAGGTTTTCCAGTTCTTTACATTCAGTAAACCCACAACCCCATAATAGTTTGTAGTAACTATTACAAATTCTTCAGAATCTTAACGCAGGTAAGAGGCAACCATCTCAAAAGGAAAGCAACGCTGGAACATTGCTATGAGTTGTGAAACTGCATTATAGAGATGAATTCTTTGGCACAGAATGGCAACAAGTAATTAAATTACAGTAACTTAATGAGTCTCCGCTCACCAGCAAAGCTCCAGGGGAATTAATTTCTGTTTGATCCTAAACCATTTAACTTCATAACTGCAGTGCATGGAAGTCAGTGCATCCTCTCTTTTTTAACACATCTCTGTGACTTCCAACATGCCTCCCTGAAGAGACCGCTGTGTCCCAATACTAAAGATAAAACCATTCAAAACTATGTATAATAACTATGACTAACATAGGAGTATCTGTTCATGACCAGTGCATCACACCATACCTTTCTTTTTAGTGCCCTGCTTAACCTTCACACAAACGAAGTACTCTCCTTTTTCAGAAAGGTCCAAGATGTGAAGAAGTTCTTCTACCTCACTGACGTTATTAGGACACATGACACAGAAGGCATCTCCTGGTTGGTAGTCAAAGACTGCATCCTGTTTTAAAATATAAGATGATTTCTATTAAGCTGTATCACAAACCAATAACAATAGCATTCCCATTCCTAACAACAATCTTCTCACTATTGCAGTAACATAAAGTCACATGTTCTTTTACTCTGTACAAGCCCTTCGCTGCTTGGAGCACATGTTGGAGCACAAATACTCATGTTTTCTTTC